>NC_141023.1:36135000-36435000 GCF_052040795.2 Danio rerio | reverse complement strand
ATTATCACTGTTGATCTTTACCATATGAGCTCACACACACACACACATACACACTCACACTAGAATCACACAATCAAAACAACACTCGTCTAGAAAAAGATTTGGACCATTCCCCAAATGAAAGAAAAACACATGATTTGAGGTAATCACGTTTCCAGTTAGCCAAACCACACACTTTCTGGGAAAAACACACAGAGCCGTGCAGCAAACTTCTAGCACACACATTTTGTGTTGTCTTTGCTCTTGGGTGAATATTGGAGGAATTTCCACACATGACATACAATTACATTCACTTTAGTTTAAAAAAGGACATCTTTCAAGAAACATGTGACCTCCAGTTCACCGTTATTTGTGTACGCACCTCTCTGCATGTCTTGGTGCCGATGAGTCGGGCAATGGAGCAGAAGTTGTTGTAGTATGTGCCATGCAGGACTCTGAAGAGAGACTCCTCTGCTCCACTCCATTGAGGAGGCGACTTGGACTCCTTTGATTCTTCCTCCCCTGGTTTCATTTTGATGGGACTGGGACATCGAGAGTTGCCCTCTGACATAAACACAAAGCAAGATAAATGTTAGGTCTTCATTTAAACACAGGAATAAATGACACCAAAACACTAACAGCTATCGTAAACATTAAAATAAAATAGATCAATCACAACATGATAATTTACAGTATGAAAAAATTGAAATTATTTTGATTTGCTAAAAATCAGATTTGGGGCAGCACGGTGGCGCAAGAAAGTTGCTGGTTCAAGCCCCAGCTGGGTCAGTTGGCATTTCTGTGTAAAGTTAGCATGTTCTCCCCGTTTTGGCGTGAGTTTCCTCTGGGGGCTCCGGTTTTCCCCACAAGTCCAAAAACATCTGGTATAGGTGAATTGAGTAAGCCAACATTGTCCGTAGGGCATGTGTGTGAATGAGTGAGTATGGGTGTTTCCCAGTGATGGGTTGCAGCTGGAAGGGCATCCGCTGCATAAAACATATGCTGGATAAGTTGGCGGTTCATTCCACTGTGATGACCCCAGATTAATAAAGGGACTAAGTCAAAAAGAAAATGAATGAATGAAGATCAGATTTGACAGTGTTGTTGAATTATAGAGTGAACTTTAAGCGAGTGCTAAATGATGACCAAAGTAATCTAAATGTATCAATGGAAATGAACAATACAATAGTTACCATTCATAAACCAATAAACTGGAGTGCTTTTCAGAAAACCATTGTTAACCAAAAGTTAACACATAACTAAAGTCGCAAGTTACAAATATAGTTCATCATTACAAACATAGTCCGTTGATTTGCCGTTTCCCAAATCTATTGCTCTAATAAACATTCACAAACTGCGTTGCCGAACTTGTACGCTTGAAACTACACCTCTATAGCTGTAGTTAGAAGCATAGTTCCTGGCTGTGTTCTATTCCCAGTTATCCCCCTTAGCCCTATTGCTGTCAATATTCCAGCTTTACATCTCCAAAGCTTGTGAAAACAAAAATATTTTAATTTTAATTGGTTTTAAATTATAGTAGGTTATTTATTAAGAAATCTATCTGTACTGTTTATGACAATGGCCTGTTGGTAAGAACATTTCTGCAATGGTTTGAATGTGTCAAACTGTTAAAGTAGACTTTTACAATAAATAAAATAATAAAATAACAAGATCTAACTTTAATAACAATAATAATTATAATAATTATTATTATTAAGTAGGATTTTTGTTCATTTGTTAATACATAGCCTACTGTAAATTACAATCATCAACGATTTATATGATTTATATATGAGAATAAAATACGTGTTAGCTAAGTGGTTTTATGTTTTAAAATAGAATATGTAATGTTCTCATTGATATTTGTAAAGAAACCACAGGCTCTAAATGTGCCGTTTACATATATTTTAGTTAATATGGAAAATGAGTGCATGTTTTTATCAAAACTAATATTGCAATTTTTTTCAAATGTGTGTGCGTGTAAAACAAAATAAATGCAATAATAAATTGCACAAAAATTTATGAGGTTTTTCTTTAAACAAGTAGTTACTCCACCCTGTTTAGAGCATCATTATGGACATTATACGTCATTATTAACGTGGTTCAAACGATGGATCTGCAACAGAGAAACTAGTTTTGGGAAACACTGGTCACTACATCGTTCTTTTCCAAATTGATGCATCGTATTATGAGAGTTCAGCCACTAGTTATCTCCTTGTTTGGAAAAACGCACCCCTGAATAGTCACAAATACATTATGAATTCCCAGCGAACTTTGCAGTTCAATTCAATTCAAGAATATGCTTTTCACAATGACTATTGTTTCAAAGCAGCTTTACAGAAAGTGCACATTACTACATTACAATTAAATTCAGAAATATTAATGTTTTTACTTATTAGTTACTAATAACTTTAACAGTTTACCAGTAACTAATAAGTTTTAATAAAATTACTATATATAAGCATAGTTAACCTGCAGTGATATAGCATATACAGTTGAAGTCAGAATTATTAGCCCCCCTGAATTATTAGCCTCCGTTTATTATTACCCTAATTTCTGTTCAACAGAGAGAAGATTTTCATTCATTCATTAATTTTATTTTTGGCTTAATCCCTTTATTAATCTTGGGTCGGCACAGCGGAATGAACCACCAACTTATACAGCATATGTTTTATTCAGTGGATGCCCTTCCAGCTGCAACCCATCTCAGGGAAACATCCACACACACTAATTCACACTCATACACTACGGACAATAGAGCCTACCCAATTCACCTGTACCACATGTCTTTGGACTGTGGGGGAAACCCACCACAGCACCCAGAGAAAACCCACATGAATGCAGGGACAACATAAAAACTCCACACAGAAACGCCAACTGACCCAGCCAAGACTTGAACCCGCAACCTTCTTGCTGTGAGGCGACAGCACTACCCACTGTGCCACTGCGTCATCAGAGAAGATTTTTTCAACACACTTCTAAACATAATAGTTTTAACAACTCATTTCTAATAACTGATTTATTTCATCTTTGCCATGATGACAGTAAATTATATTCAACTAGATATTTTTAAGACACTTCTATACAGCTTAAAGTGACATTTAAAGGCTTAACTAGTTTAATTAAGTTAACTAGGCACGTTATTGTAATTAGGCAAGTTATTGTATAACGATGGTTTGTTCTGTAGACAATCGAAAAAAATTGCCTTAAAGGGACTAATAATTTCGTCCCTAAAATGGTGTTTGAAAAAATTAAAAACTGCTTTTATTCTAGCCGAAATAAAACAATTAACTTTCTCCAGAAGAAAAATTATTATCAGACATACTGTGAAAACTTCCTTGCTCTGTTAAACATCATTTGGGAAATATTTAACAAAGTAAAAAAAAATTAAAGGGGGGCTAGTAGTTGTGACTTCAACTGTAGGTGATGTCCATGAGTTCATGTTTATCGAAGTGTATTTGTGTATTAGGTGTATGTGCTGCCCTCTTAGTCCTCAGTCATTGGCATCATCTCTTTTTAGGTCTAAGAGTATAGTTGTAAGACATAATGAGCTGCTGTTGTTCAAAAATTTGCTGTGGTAACTCTGCTTTTCCATTAGATTTTTGCTTACTAAGCAAAGTTAAAGCAGGCCACCATTAAAATCTCAACCATTCACTCTAAATACGACTTGGATCATAAAAGTAAGTATCGTTTTGCCTAATTCATCATCCTGCAGGCCAAAATAACAATTATTGCCTTAGCAAGTACCCCTAATAATGTTCTTGTCTTCCTAGTAACACTTTATCTTTGGTGCAGTGCAGACATACAGCTTATCTCAATTGAACAAAAATTATTTTTGTTACAGCAATGCTATTTTTACTAAATGAAAAGTGTGTTACATCTGTTATATTGTTTCTGTGTATTCTTATCAACCATTTATATGCTATGTATGGATGTTACCATCTTGTTTTCAAAGTTTGTGCCTATGAATGTGTCTACCTGAGGAGCTGGTGGTTTCGTGGTCGCTTCCTCCTTCTTTTCCCTTCTCACTGGAGTCTGGGGGGGTGTGGCCACATGAACTGGAGGGGCGGGGCTGTCTCCGGCGACGTCGAGTCCTTTGTGACCTCATCATGTTTTGATCAGCAAACTCTTTTGCTCCTTTCTGAGATCAAGAAATGGAGAAATATCATTACCATTTATGAACGGGTTCAAGTAAAATTATCAACTGACTAAAGTCAAAACACTTACAGTGAAATTATACATCCTATTTTATGTGTACAGTAATGTAAGCGTCAGACAAATGCACAACTGTTCAAAGTATACTCCATTTGATTAGCATGCATGAACACAGACTCTCAACACATGCCAACTGAAAAAAGAAAGCTAAAAGTAATGCAAAAAACATATACAATGACGACTGTAGAAAGCAAAAGCTGAATCAATAAAAAATTTTAGTCCCAAAAAGTATTTTAGTCCCAAAAAATAGCACATGTCCAAATGTGGTCACCCAAGAGGACGTGGAGCATTTTTAAATGAAATTGCCTTTTTCAAATATATTCAGATTAGTATAGATGTAGCTTTGAAGAAAATAATACTATTTCATAAGTTTCAAGGTCACTGCTAAAGCCTATCAATAGCTATTTTAACAGGGGTAAAGCATATTTCATGAGTTTATATATTCTAAAAAAGATTATTCTGAGGCGACGCAGTGGCGCAGTAGGTTGTGCTTTCGCCTCACAGCAAGAAGGTCGCTGGTTCGAGCCCCGGGTGGGTCAGTTGGCGTTTCTGTGTGGAATTAGCATGTTCTCCCTGCGTTTGCGTGGGTTTCCTCCGGTGCTCTGGTTTCCCCCACAGTCCAAGACATGAGGTACAGGTGAATTGGGTAGGCTAAATTGTCCGTAGTGTATGGGTGTTTCCCAGTGTTGGATTGTGGCTGGATGGGATAAGTTGGATAAGTTGCTGGATAAGTTGGCGGTTCATTCTGCTGTGGCGAACCAAGATTAATAAAGGGACTAAGCCGAAAAGAAAATGAATAAATGAATACAAAGTATTTCTAAAGTAGTGCTGCCAACCATTGGCGCGAGCAGATTTAAAGACTACAAATCTACACTGAATGAGTGTGTATGGATGTTTCCCAGAGATGGGTTGCAGCTGGAAGGGCATCCGCTGCGGAAAACATGGGGTGGATAAGTTGGTGGTTCATTCCGCTGTGGCAACCCGGATCAATAAAGGGATTGAGCCGAAAAGAAAATAAATGAATGAATGATTATTCTGAAACCTCCCAGTAATTGTTAATCTGTTGGTAATTTAATTTGGCAACCTCACTTTCCAGTTTTCACTGATTTTGCAAGATAATAACTTGCTTTAAAAAGTGTTTAATATCCATGTGAAGGTCAGGAGGATGATCCATTCGGCCACAATAAGACAAGTTTGATGATTTAAAATAGGTGATTTCTAATTGTTGATCGTCTTCACAATGTCACTAGCTCATTCAAGTCCACTAAAAAAGCTGGTCGTTCACGAAAGACAAATGCAGAAGAAGACAGCATAATGTGGAAATCTCAATGTGTAGCTGGTTTAACATTACTGGAATTAATCCTCAATTCAATGCTGAGCACTGTAAAGATGAAAATTTACCCTGAAAGCTCAAAGTTCTTATGATGAAATTGGCATCAGTCACACTGTACACATAAAAACTGAAGTATACTTTAGCTTTTAGAAAGCTGTACCTGCAACAAAAAGCAGTCCAGTCCACAGGGCTCTGTCTCCATATGGATTTCTTTACTCTTCCTCTTATATACATTTGGAGATGAATGGAAAGCTGAGCACAAGCAAAATATATTTTTCATATATTTTATCATTCTGAGAGATTCAATCAGATGAGCTAAGTGCTAAATACATTGGTAAACTTATGTAGTTACTTTTATAAAATAATTTTTTGCTGACCACTTGTGATCAGGTCATTTGAAACAAGCTTTAAAGTCTGTGTGAACCGAAAGTTGCTGAGACTTTTATTTCAGTATATGAAATAATTCTTTCATTTCAACTGTAACAAACTATTGAGTAGGGGTGGGGTTTTCTATTTGCACATCATTCCCTCATAGCAAACTAATAGTAAGAGGGGTGTGGTGAAAACTATTGTGGCTGAAGCATCAGAGAAGGACAACCACTCCAAAAGCAGAAGCAAATGGTCAGACTTTGATTGAAGATTATCAAAACTACTTTTTTTGTGGATTAATTTGTTTACAGATTAATTGTTAACCTAATGAATAACAATGTGTCTTGTAAATTTAAGCATTGTAAGTTTTGATATAACAGAATTTAAAGTCATATTTAAACAGAGGCTCTTGAATGTTTGTAACAATGGAGAATGTAATACATTATATTCCAGTAACTTTTTTGTCAATTTAAAAACACAAGAACAACTAAGAAAGGACACTGTAAACTCTTACGGTGCAAAAAGCAGTCATATTTAAAGCAGCGGCGGCAGAAAAGTGTGTGAAAAGAGTGCAGGCTTTGCTCTCTCTGAACAGATTTGGCGAAAGGACCATCCATGTTGGGTGTGCAGAGAGGAGGCAGCTTCACGTGGTTGGATGGCTCCAGGAGATCCAAATACCTGCAGAAGAGAGAAAAATACACAGCAATGTAATCAGATACACTGTAAAACCTGACAAGTTAAGGTAACTCAAACTGTTTGAGGAAACCGATTGCGGCAAACCATTTTAGTTTTGAAACCAATTGGTTTGAGAACTAAAAACTTATACAGTATGTGTTTATTTATACACATATTATTTGTGTTGGTATAGTCAAACATTTTAAGTTCAATTAATAGAACAAATGAAGTCCAAACACTTATATAGCTAATCAAAGGGTTTGGTATCATTTCTAGCATTAGAGTAAACACAGAATTAATTGATTCATAACTCATCACTTTATGATTTGCCATAACTCTTTAATTCATTCACTTATTATGTAACTCTCTTATTAATTCACAATAATTAATTAATTAATTTATTTATTAATTAATTAATTGTTGAACATTATAAGTTAATCTAACTTATTTCGTTTAGGGATTTTCACTGTCAGGTTTTACAGTGTTTCGGAAAAAGAGATACTATGTTCAAAAGTCTGGGATCGTAAGTTGAGTCTGCACACACTAAGGTACACATACAATAAAAATATAACAGTAATCATTCTGAAATCATCAACCTTCGAAAATGTGGAAATTGTGTGGAAACTGATTTGATATATACAAAATTTCAATTATATTTAGTAGTGCTGAGCGAAGATTAATTGTGATTAATCCCATCTAAAATAAAAAGATTGTTGACATTATATATGTGTGCGTACTGTCTACTTCTTATGTTATGTTTATTTATACACACATGCATGTATATATTTGAGAAAATGTATGTATATATATATAATATATATAATATATATATATATATAAAATAAAAATAATATCTAAATGTATGTATATATATATATATATATATATATATATATATATATATATATATATATATATATATATATATATATATATATATATATTAACATTAATATTTTCCCAGCACTAAATGTTTATATAAACATCAATATAAATATATTTACTGTTTAATTCTTGTGTGAAGAATTTGCAGATTTGAAATTATATTATCTGTATCTTTATGTGTTTAATTTTTAAATCTCATAGAGCAGTTGTTGAAAAATAAAGTATATAAATATTGGCATTGATTATTCAATGAAGAACCTTAAACATCTGTGAAGACTTTCCTTTCACAAAATGTTCTCATAGTGAAAATAGTTTAGACAAGTGCTCTTCACATTAACATTAAGAAAAACAATTACTAACCATTTATGGAAAAGTTCTTAGAAAAAAAAGGTTAATCTATAGCATCACTGTGAAAACAGCCTTTTAGAACTCTTCCTTTTAAGAGTGTACAAGTTTGGGGGGAATAAAACGTGACAGAAAGCTATGTTTTGTATTAACTGCCCCTTTAAAAAGTGCTGACGTTGTTTAATACACATAACAGCATTAAATGCAGCTCACACCCACAGATTTCCCCTTCCCAGTGTGAAGAAGTAAAATGAGCACAGCTGGTAGAGTGAACAATAATGTCATGAAACAGTAAACAGTTGGATGATAACATAGGCTGTGGCTGGTTTTTGTTTCCAGCGCTCCAGATCCAGCTGACAGCATAGCCCGAGGAGCTTCCCATGAACCTTCATTTACCACCACTTAAAGATGGCAAGACATATTTTCCCTAGTTAAATGAAGAATGTGCATGCATAGCTTTGCCTCAGTGGTTGCATATTTATGGCGAATAAAGATTTTCGTGTGGGGCCACATCGTAAACAGAGCCTGCAACTTTGAAAATGTTCAACTGTAATTAACTGGATTAAAGCAGAATATATACTTCAGGTTTTGCACATATGCTCAACACCTGCTCTAGAAAACTAGATCTTTTTCCAGTGTTTGAGTTATTTCTTTTTAAAGGAAAGCATGAGTGATAATATTTCTTTGTACTCCTCAAAGTGAGTTGTGGGTGTATTCTAATAACCTCACTATTGTTTCTACCTAAGTAGTTACTTTGTTTTTTTGCTCTATCTCAGCCATTTCTTATCAGTCTATTAATCCTTGCCCATTGTTACCACCTTGTGGACAAAAATCATAATTCTTGCCTTAATGTGTATTTTTCAGCCCAGGCTCATTCTGAAAACATACCACTATATACATTTCTGTACAGCACCAAATACGTTCCAGGTGGTACATTTCTTTGCAGTTTTGTTTTTGCGAATTTGCCACTGTGTACGCTTTTTCAGGTCTTAAATTTCTTTCATGAGTGCCATTCGTGCCTGCTGTTCTTGCGTAAATCCACCAGAGGATGCTGTCAACTGACTGACTAACTGACCGACTGAATGACTGACCGCCCTCTCACTTTCCTAAACTCAGCTAAAAGCCCTTGCCTGATTTTTACCACGTTTTCAGATTTTACCGCATTCTCCTCCTGTTAATTACATGTTTATTTTACCTTTTGGTTTCTGTTTTTGTCTTAACCAATTTCTAGAACTGTTCTTCACTGGACTCAAACCCCGTCATTGTGGTCAACTCCTCTCGTGCATCTCAAGTCCACTGACATACATGACAAGATAAACTAGACAAACTGGTAGCAGCAGGAAAGTCGTCCATACGGAGGTAAGCAGTCAGCTAATATGCGCAAAAAGAAACAACATCATACCGCCCCATAGCATTAGTTTTAAAGAAGAAATGCAGCCATACGTACCTCTGGCTACATAATTCACGATCTCCAGAAATGTACATTTTCAGACTGAGCCTGTGTTGTGTTTATATTATATTCTCATTATTTTCATCATTCTCTTTTCACAAATCTATTCAACATTATACAATAGACTACAAAAACACTTAGGACTTTAAGGACAAAATTGACCCGACTGAAACTACTAACAGTTCTATTCAAAGCTATTTAAGATAATACAAACATTGTATTTCTTTTTTTTTTTCAGGTTTTTTCATGACGCAGCAGATACTAACTCCCCCCTATTTTCTGCTTTGAGAGTTAAATTAATTAAAATAACGTAATATATAAATATGCAAATGTACTAGTATAGGTTATTTTATGTATAAGCATAATGTTTTTGTTTGTGTGTGAGTGATAATTTGCGTGACACCCCACTAAAATGTGCATATTAATTGATTTTGTTTCTAATTATTAATCTAATCATGTATTGTGATCATTTAAAAACCTTAAAAAACAACAAAACAATAGCATTATGTAAATAAACAAAAAGGAATAAAACTCTCAAAATGCATGAATATTTCGCAGCTACCATCAAGACTAGTAAAGAAATCTATGTTAGTGAAAGCAGAAAATACAAAATACAATCGGATACTTTTTTGACTGAATGTTTTTTGACATTGGTCAAACACCCATCTTCATACACCCTAACATTACAAACCAAACAAACAGATGAATAAACATACAAAAGTATAATTTGTGCTTTAACTGGACTGAAGGTCAGAAGAATGAAACATTACAAATAAATCTTTGAGCAAGTATGCACGACAGTTATTTGTTTTATGATTATTTGTTTTGCTTTTTTAGCAAGCCTTTATATAGTGATTTGTCCAATGCACCTATCATCTGATTTAGTTTGCACTGATAATAACTGAATAACTGGTCAGAAATTTCACCTAAAACAAGCTGATTTGAACATTACTATTATCAAATCAACGAAAGTGTGGGAAGTGTTCTGTTTTTACACACGTGATGTTTATATCATCTTAAGTTGCACCTCTAAAGAGATCAGATGCACACTTGCTCTTCATGTTAAACACTTGTGCACATTTGGGAAAAGCATGCTCAAATTCTCCCTGTGTCATGCTTCAATCCCATTCTGTTCTAAAAAAATCAAGTTTAAGCACAAAACAGCTCAAAATGAGAGCGAATGCTGAATAGTGTGGCCTACTTGTCCTTCAGCTCCTGCATGGTGCCTTTGTATGGAAACATTGATGCAATAGCAGTGAAAATCTTGTCGTGGGGAATCTTCTTATTGGCGGAGAGCTCTCTTCCTGGTGGAAAAGCAATAGTACAAAATCAGCACAGTCAGTAAAAGTAAACTAGTGCATAGGTTTATTGTGTAGGGGTCAGCGTGCACTGTAACTAGATACAGGCCTAAAACAAACTGAATGAACAAACAGGTTTACCCAGCCCTCACTGGGAGTAAAGGCACCGCTCAGAGCAAACAATTGCAGACAGACACACAGAGGCTGATCTGATGGGCAACACGCGAGCTGTTGTTCAACCACTGAAATTCAGCTGTAGACAATCAGGTCATATGGTGCTTAACCACAGCACGTCTGTTAAAAACCTTGATTCTACAGCAGTTTGATGCAACATTTAGGCCATTATTGTATCTGTTATTCTATTCAAAGTCTTAATATTAATGTTAGTTATACTACAAATGCATTAAGTAAACTTATCTTACCTTTTAAAATCCATAACAATGTAAATAGATATTATCGAATTTTTAAATATGGACTATCATTTAAACGTTTGGTCAGGATCAGGAAAAGTTTTTATTGGGTTTGTTTTTGGAAGAAGTCTCATCTTCTCACTAAGGATGCATTACTTGACTGAAAGTACAATGAAAACAGTAATATTTTGAAATAGTATTTACATTTTATCTTTTATTTCATATTGTTTAATTAATGTCTTCACTGTCGGATGATCAAATCAGCTTGAGGAGGAGCTGATATTTACTTTTTCCCTTTTATTGCTTTGAGCATTTAAGAGTAAATTCATTACAATTATGTAATTTACAGGGTTCCCACTCTTTCATGAACTTCAGACTCAAGGACTTTCAAGGACTTTTTAAAACACCATTAATTTTGAATCAAGTACTCTGTACTTCATACTTCAGCATAAGTAGCACCATGAAAGTCCTTAATGTACTTGACATTTCACTTAATATTTACTTTAAAAATATCATAGTAATGATGAACACTCATATTTAAACACTTCTGTTCAAAGAACTTTAATATCTACCTCTCTTTGGGAGTCAGACCTTAATCTTACATTTGAGGACGAGGCGTGGGACCAAATTTTGTCCTGCGTCATACCTCCTCTATCTGTGCACGACATTGCCTTTTCCAATTAAAATTTGTTCATCGAATATACTGGACAAAAGTGAGGTTGGCAAAAATAAGTCTTGGACTTGGACCCTGTATGTGATTGCTGTAATAAAGCACCTGCACACTTAATACATATGTTTTGGCTTTGTTCATTAATCACTTCTTTTTGGCTATCAATTTTCAAGTGTTTCTCTTCTGTGACAAAGATGCACATTGAACCGTGTCTTCTTATTGCACTTTTTGGACTTTCTCCAAATATAGCAAGGTTATCGAGCTGCATTTTTGACACTGTTAGCAAGACGGTGTATTCTTTTATTATAGAAACGAAGATTTCACTCGTTTTGACAACTGGTTGCAAGATGCATTGAGCTTCATCCATTTGGAAAAAAATCAGGTTTACAATAAACGGCTATACTAGGGCTTTTTCTGAAACATGGGACCCGTTTAGAATGTTCATTTCTGAGCATGTCAGTATCTCTACAAACTGTCAATCTAAATCTCAGGGCCTTTCAATTGAAAAGCACTTTGTATTAATACCTGTGGATTAATGTTTGTAATATTGGGATATCAAGGTACTTGTGTATTCTGTACAGTTTTTATTTATTTCTTTAATTTATTGTTTTTTTGTTTGTTTGTTTGTTTGTTTGTTTGTTTGTTTGTTTATTAATTTTTGTTTTTGTAATGTATTTATTTATTTATTTCTGTTTATTGATTTTTTTATTTTCTCTCTTGGATAAATGTATTTTCAACTTGTTTAGAAAGTAGGGGTGGGATTAATATTTGTTTAAATTTCTCTGTAAAATTACTTTGTTATATCTTTAAAAGTTTAATAAAAAGATTTATAAAAAAGAATTTGAATTCAATATAGGTAGTATTCAAATGTGGTCTATGAAATATTGATTAAATATGCAATGATGCTGGAAAAACTGCTTTAAATCACAAGAATATGTTACATTTAAGACTACTCGACAAAAAAAACTACTATTTTAAAGTAATAATTTTTCACAGTTACAGTTTTTAATTAAATGTAGCATTGGTGAGTTTGAGAGACTTTTAAAAATCTTATTGATTGATCAAATCTAATATTTGACCTGTAGAGTATATTACCATGTGAATTATCATTTCATTATTTATTCTGAAACCAACCTTCAGCAGTGTTCCTCCACTTCCTCTTGAAGAAGGCTGTCTTGGACTCCTCTGGTGCTTCTGCTGCACTTTTCTGCATCTCTTTCTCCTCCTCCTGCTTATTCTCTGCTGCGTCTGTGGGCTCTTTCTCCTCCTCCTCTTCCTCTGGGTCTGAATACTGGCTCAGCGCCTCCACCAGCTCTTTAAAGATCTCATCATTTATGAAGCCTCCCTCTATTAGAAAGGTACAAGATACTAATTTACACCACACTGCCTGCTTTACAATAAATGCAGATGATGTAATACTGACGTCTATGTGTGAATCTGTACTTGTCTGTTTGTCTAGAATTTAGCATGTAAAATGCTAATGCTCATGATGCATCTTTTCCTCCAAATCTTTTATTAAAATAATAATAACTTGCGTGGCACGGTGGCACAGTGGTTTGCACTGTTGCTTTACAGCAAAAAGGTCGCTGGTTCGAGTCCCCGCTGGGTCAGTTGGCACTTCTGTGTGGAGCTTGCATGTTCTCCCCATATTGGCATGGGTTTCCTGAGGGTGCTCCAGTTTTCCAAACAATTCCAAAGACATGTGGTACAGGTGAATTGGGTCCTCCAGGTTGGGGGTAAAGCGTTGGGCTAATGACCCGCCTCATAAAAATTAGGTGTTACGAAACACCCAACATGGGGTGGCTAAATACCAACTTCGATAAAAACAGCCTTGGAAGTAATTAAGTAATAATAATAACTTTAATAACAATTCTTTGTTATTCTTTATTTAGATATTAAAATATTTATTTGAAAAATATTCAAATAACAAACTGAACAAGTACAATTCAAGTAAAACATTGAATGGAAAAAAAATTTAAGTTAGAAATAATACAGAAATTATTTAATAAAATTATTGGTTTCCTCTTTTTTTGCTGTTGTTTAATTGACTTTCATTGTCAAACTTAACAGATTATATTAGTTAAATTAGTTAACTTCTATTAAGTTCTATTAGTTCTATTATTGTTCTATAAGTTAACAATACTATTTTATTTTTTTATTAAACAAACCTTTTACAATTTTCTTTATTTTGTTGGACAAAAAACAAAGAAAGTTGAAGAACGTTGAAAACTTGTAACCATTGACTTTCATAGCAGAAAAAACAAATACTATGGAAGTCAATGGCCTCAGGTTTTTAGCTTCAAAATATCTTCTTTTCTGTTCAAATGGAGAAACAAAGTTGTGAGTGCCTAAATAACTACAGAATTTTTTAGTTTTGGGTGAACTATCCCTTTAATGTGCTCACAAACATGATTTAAGAATGAATTATATTTCTACAGCACTTATTAATCATAGTTAATGTTTATATAAACATTTTTGATGCATTATTATAAAGCAAAATAGTACTTTTCAACATTAGGTAATGCACAGGGAGTTAATAAGGACCAACAATGAATGACAAGATTTACATTAAGTAACATAAAGAAACATGAATAAATACTTTAATAAATGTATTGTTTATTGATGGTTTATGTCAGTAAATACATTAACTAACACTAACAATTATAATAATACTAGGAAAGTGTTACCAGATTTTACACATTTACATTTAAGGCCATGCAGACGGATCTTTCATTCATCTAAATCTACATTCATCATAGAATCCTTCATAAATGTTTATTGTGGTTGCCACAACAGATTAAGCTGTATGACTGTTAAAATTAACAGCAATAATAAAAGTTACGTAACCATCACATGATGATGTGAAAATTACTTTTGCAGGATCATATGACACTGAAGGCTGAAGCTTTGAATAAAGGAGTAATTTACATTTTATTATATATTCAAATAAAAAAGTTTTAATAAAAGGCAATACTAAATAAAAACCTGTTATAAATGAATATATAATGGTAATAATCATTAATATTATTACATTATGGGCCCTATTATACAACTGGCACAATAAGGCTCAAGGGGTGTATGGTGTGATTTGTTGCTATTTTAAGACCAGCGCAGCCCTAATTTTCATGTTTTGCGCCATGTTGTTTAAATAGTAAGTCCATTTGTGCCACTTTGTGGACTCATGGGTGTTCTGGTCTAAAAAGGAAGTGTGTTAAGGCACGTTGCTATTTTGAGGAACTAAAATAAACAGTACATTGATCAACTAAAAGCAGGTCTAAAGTCCAGTGCCTTTTTCAGTTTGTTCATGACAATTTGCTTTTGTATAATGTTGTTCTTATTAGTAGTATGATTTATTATATGCATATTTATATTTGTTTTAATAAAAACAAGTTTAGATTTGTCCACTTGTTGGGTTTAGGAGACGTATGCATCTCTATATGGGCCATAAGAATAGGCTGTGTGTTTGGATATAACTCCACACTTAACTACACTTTGTTACTATTGTTAATTTATTCAATTGCTGGAAATTAGAACTGAATTTAGAAACAACTCTTTGTGCTTAACAAACAAAACTAAAGTTGTAGGCTAATGGATGTCTTTAGTGGAGTGCGTACCCTTTCCTTATCTAGGAAAGTAAAAGAATAAAATAAAGAGTAATAGTAAAGAGAAAGTAAAGAGGCCGAATCGAGGAGGCTCATTCTTTATCCTTGTGCTGCTAACTGTTTTCTTGCAAGTGAAGCATCCGGTTTTTCCTCTTACAATGTCCACCATGTAAAAAGCAAATAGACCATGGCGTAATGCAACTGACTCTTAAAGCGAATGTGAAATGAGACTCTGATTGGTTTAATGCATGTTATACTCAAAACACACCCATAACTCATTAAGAGAATAAACAAGTGGATTTGGACATGCCCTTAATGTTTTTGCGCCATGCGCTTTAGACTTTGCGCCTAGATCGTTAAAATAGAGCCCTATGTCCTCAAAGCATTCAGAGCTTTCTAGAAGAAGTGCATCCCAGCTCTCGTGATGTTTACATGTACACATATTGTGCTGCTCACCTCTGTCTCCATGCACACCATCATAATTGTCAATAAGCTCTTCCAAGAAAGCCTCGTCCTGTTCCAACACTTCATCTCCCATGTAGGGGATATTATGCAGAAACGTCTCATCCTCCACCTCAGAGACAAAGAGAAATTGATTTACATACAAACATGTTTTAATACAAACATTTGTGCGTATTCGAGATCCTTCTGAATGAGAGATAAATGCATAACAAGACTGTATATGCCTGTTGCGGGTGGGTGTTTTTAGTAGATGCCTACATTTGAGGCTGTACGTGTGTGTAGGCGTTTAAAGATGCACATCCCTCCTCTACCTGAGAGATGCTTTTAAAAACACATGCTGTCAGAACATGTGAACGCACTGCTGCTGGTGACCTACTTTCAAAATGACCACTGTCATACACTGATGCTTTTCTTTCTCCTTGTGTTTCTGCACATGCAGGCTTCTAATGGTGATTATGATTGAGTGCTTTCATATGTGCTAATGTGTGTGCGCTTATTGTCCACATCCAGTACCATGAAGTTCTGCTGCAGAGGGGACCAGGAGTACATGAATGGTATCCCGGCAACAGTTGTCAAGGGACGCATGGCAACTGCCTGGTTCGGAAAGGACGGAAAGCCAAACTCCACCATGCACAACTGTGATTGGACAAGAAAAGAGAAGACACGGAAACAGACAAGTCAAAGTGTCACTCAAAACTATTAATGGGCCCATTACCTTGCTTTAGCCCTACATATGCTAATTAGCAAATGTAATTTGAATATATTAATATTGTATTAGTTGCAATTGTATACACTTGACTTTACACAGCATTTACAAATATAGGTGACTAAATTAAAATCTGAATGAAATTGAATATGTGTAATATTATATATAATACAAACACTGCTCAGCATATATGAATACACCCCTGACAAATCACACATTTCAATTATAGGATGCTTTACAATAATATAGTTGTTAGATGCACTTACAAGTTAGATTAGTCATTACTGAAGCCAAATCTGGAGCTTATCTAACAAAATAACAATAATATTCCAAAAATTAGAAACCCAAATTTATGTTATTAAATAAAACTGCAAAAGCAAAACACTACAAACTGAAATTATGGTAATTTTGACGCTTGTATTTTTCTGCAATATTTGCATGAATTTTAATAGTATTATCTTAATTATCTTAATTTCTAAATATGTTTCATGACTAAAATATAATTTTAATAAATATGTGTTTAATAAATCTGTTTTGTTCAAATACACCAAAATACATTGCCAATATCACTGAGAAATGGAGAAAAATATTATTTTCAAAACGTGGTGTACTCAATTATGCTGAGCACTGTATTTACTGTTTAAGGCTGATTTATACTTCTGCGTTAAACGCATGCGTATGCTATGGCGTTAACGCATAGCCCTATGCTGTGGCTGTCGGCGTCGCTGACGTGCACCTCTCAAAAAATGTAACTACACGTCACAACAACGTGTAGCGCAAGCTCTGTGATTAGTCGGCTTGGTAGCGCTGACGAGTCTGGGCGGGACCAAGAGCCGTGCGAGCAGTGCGAGCCCGATGGCGCAATCGTTAACAAGTGTGGAGTCCCGTGAAGGAGCTCCAAATGGAAAGTTTTGTTTTGTGTTTACCTCATAGTTAAAGTTGTTGCACTTCCGCCGGTTCCTGCCTCAAAATGAGCGAGTTTGAGCCACTTGTACATCCCAGAAGCATTCAGAAAGAACAAAACACAGGCGAAGAAACTCGACACAGAGACACATTAACACCTCACTGCCAACTAGCGTTTAGGAAGTGTTAATGCAGACCAACACAGGCAGCACGCAGAAGTATAAATGCACAGCTACGCGCGTTGCATGCGCCGTGGGTTACGCCAGTCACTTGACGCAGAAGTATAAACCAGGCTTTATACACTCACTTTATTAGGTTAACACAAATTTCTAGTCACCCAATTACATGGCAGCAACTCAACTATCTCTAGGGTTCACAGAGAATCCAATAAAAAAAGAAAATATTCAGGGAGCGGCAGTTCTGTCGCCGTAAATGCCTTATTGATGCCAGAGGTCAGAGGAGAATGGCCAGACTGGTTCCAGATAATAGAAAGGCAACAGTAGCTTAAATAACCACTCATTACAAACAAGGTATCGAGAAGAGCATCTCTGAACACACAACCTTGAGGCCGATGGGCTACATTAGCAGAAGACCACACCGGGTGCTACTCTTGTAAGCTAAGAACAGGAAACTAAGGCTACATACAGGCTCACCAGAATTAGACAATAGAAGATTTGCCTGGTCTGACAAGTCTTGATTTCTGCCGCAACATTCTTAGGGTAGGATCAAAATTTGGCATCAACATGATAGCAAGGCTCCACCCTGCCTTTTATCATTGGTTCTGGCATATGATTATGGTGTAATGGTATGGGTGATCATTTCTTGGCACACTTTGGGCTTATTAGTACCAACTGAGCATCGTGTCAACTCCAGCGCCTTTCCTAAGTATTGTTGCTGACCATGTCCATACCTTTATGACCACAGTGTACCCATCTTCAAGCAGGATAACGCGCTGTGTCATAAAGCATGAATCATCTCAGACTGGTTTCGTGAACATGAGAGTGAGTTCACTGTACTCAAATGGCCTCCACAATCACCAGATCTCAATCCAATAGAGCACCTTTGGAATGTGGTGGAACAGCAGATTCACATCATGGATGTGCAGCTGACAATTCTGTAGCAACCGTGTGATGCTATCATGTCAATATCGACCTAAAACTCTGAGGAATATCTCCAGTACCTTGCTGCTCACGAAGTATTAAGGCAGTTTTGAAGGCAAAATAGGTCCAACCTGGTACCTGGTAAGATGTACCTAATAAAGTGGCCAGTATTATAAACATTGCTTACTGATATGGAGAAACATCATTCAGTAAAGGATATGGAAAGTACAAAGAACATAACAGGGGCACTTTTTGAGGTGAATTAAGGTCTTAAATAAAATGCTACACTGAATTAGTGACAGATTAAAATCAAAAAGAGTCAAACTGGGTACAAATGTGTGCCCCTGGGAATTGATGTAGGAGTAAACTTGTGAATATTTGGTTCTGCGTTTTCTAAAGAACGTCAAGTATGGTATTGTTTTGCAGGATCCAGCTGTGCTGTTATGTCCAGCAGACTCTCTGTAATCCACAGAGAACCAGGCTCTGCTCTGCCCGCCGGCTGGGTTTATTGTGGATTTCACACAAGTTGTAGATACTGAGCACTGGCTTGGCAAACACACAAATACATTTTTGGCAACGGAGTGCAGGAAAAAGACGTGAAGTGAGAAAAATAATCCCCACTTTGCTGCAGTTTTACCGGCCTACTGGTAATATTTGCCTTGACTAATTAATTTGAGGTTAACTGTGCCACGGTGAGTTCATTAAAAACATCATTAGATTGATCTAAACGCGTGTCAAGTGGAATATGATGAAGTGGGTACTGCAGGAAATGGAAGTTGAACCGTGGCACCTGATCTTGAGTCATTACTGGCATTTTGTTAGAATAAATTAGCTTTGGGAAATGGCGAGGCAAAGCTGACTATGTATTGATTCAGCTCATAAATCAGCTACAGGGGACAGTCTGCTGAATTCACAGACTCAGCTCACAGTAAAGCTATCTAGGGTCTAATGTAAATGAAGAATCACTGATTTTGGTTATTGGTGGTCAAATGACCCCGGCTCTGTCATTCTTGCCTTTTTGCTGGGCAGAGAGCCACTGGATGTGGACAGAGGAATGGACTGGATCCGGAGCTTGGACCATTCTTCATTCAGCAGCTCAGTTCCTACTTCAATCTTACGGCGATTTGACTGGAACAGAGCCTGTGGTGAAAAAGCCACAAACATTCAGCCAAGAAGTTAAAAACCAAGCTGAATTACAAGCATTTATAGCAACATTTATAGTATTAGAAAGAAAAAAAATAGCAAATAAGTAAATAGCTTTTTTGTGGTTAAAAATAAAGTAAAACATAAATATTGTGAAAAATATATATATTTTTTTAAATGTATCTCAAAATATTATTTATTCATGTTATGTCAAAGCTCAGTTTCACATGTTTTTTTATGAATCAATATTTCCCAAATAATGTTTAACAGAACTAATACATTTGCATAATATTTCCTATATTTATTTCATCTCTAGAAAATCTTATTTATTTTAGTTTGGTTGCAATAAAACAAGCCAGGCTCATTCTGAAAACGTACCTCTTTATAAATTTCTGGAGCGTGTACGTCCCGGGAGCTACGTTTTTGTTTTTTTTGCAGTTTTTTGGTTTTCTTGAATCCATCAGATGCCTCTGTGTACACTTTTTCAGATCTCAAATTTCTCTCACGAGTGTCATTTGCACCTGCTGTTCTCACTTAAATCCACATGAGGCAGCTGTCAACTGACTAACTGACTTACTGAACGACTGACAGACTGACTGACTGACTGAATAATTGACAGACCCACCCTCCTCCTTCCATAAACCCAACCAATAGTCTTTTCAAAAGCACCGATTGACCCATCCACCCACTTCCTTAAACCCAACTGACAGTTTTAAAAAGCGATGCAGAAAAAGAAAAGCCCTCGCCTGACTCTTAAGACGTTTTTCAGATTTTAACCCCATTCTCACTCTGTTATTTACTTGTTTATTTTATTTTTTGGCTTCTGTTTATGTCTTACATGATTTCTGGAACTTTCATAGCCAGACTCGAACCCTGACGTTACGGTAAACTTTCCTCTGCATCTCAAATCCGCTGACATAGAAGGTGAGCTAACAAGACAAACTGGTAACAATGGGAAAGCCATCCATACTGAGGTAAGCAATCAGCTCGTGAGCACGAAAAGAAACGGCGTTAAACCGCCCTGTAGTGTTCATTTTAAAGACGAAATGCATCCATACATACTTCTGGCTACATAATTCACGATCTCCAGAAATATATACAGGGCTACATTTTCAGAATGAGCTTGTATTGTAATAAAAGCATATCAGTGTTAGGCTATTACTGCATATAAAATATTTAAAAATATAAAAATATTTGCATATTAGTGATGATATGATGAATAAAGGTTAAATGTTATTTTTATTGGTTCCCTTAAGAAAATATATCGATTTTTAAGCTAAATACTAGAATCTTGCAAAATAGCTTTTTTTAAAAAATATTTTTAGTAATTTTTGTAATACATGTGGTTATTTGGATTACTAGTTGAATAGAAAGTTTAAAACAATATTTAACACATTTAAAAAGATTTATTTAACATTGACATTTTTTGTAACGTTATATGTCTAAGCGTCCATTGTAGGGGTTCCACAATATTAGGAAAATATGTGATGTGCAATTATGTTGTTAAGTATCACAATAACAATATTTAATGTGATTTAAACCTTTCGTTATACAATGCTAGTTTTTAAGCTGTGTTTAAATCATTTATTTATGTAATGATATTCAAATATACAGGTTATTATTAATCAATTCTAATTCAGACTAACCTGAATTAAACAGTATCAATGAAAAAAAGTGTATTTGAAAAACTATGAATGAGCGAAAACCTCAGCAGATATTCCGACTCTGACTGGCCGTTGTTATTTTCCTCTCTCAACTCTACTCAAGTCATTAGTGTTTATTTTCAGCTCTGGGTTCACTTTTGGGCTGCTCTAGCCAATAGCAGAAAGCAACCACTACTGGGAAGGTGGGGCTAAAGATAGTTAGGTCCCTTCTAACTGGTCAAATTTAGATAAGCAACCAATGCATACAATAAATGTAAGTTACCACACGTCTGCAAAATGTGTATTGCAAATACTATTATTGTAATAATAATTTTGCGATATATTATGTAGCCCTAATCCACAGCTGAAAGTATTCATTTTTTAAAATATAGAACACAAATATATATATATATATTTGTGTTCTATATTCTATTTGTGTATTCTATTTGTGTTCTATATTGTGTTCTATATATATTATATTCCATATAAATTTAATACATAAATAAACATAAAAATACACCTATAAAATAAAATATAGCTTGCTGACTTCAAATGTTTGATGGAAGTGTATAAAAGACAGACTAGAAACAAAGAAAACTGTGCAAATGCAAAAGACATCATACCTTGACTTGTTCAGCTTTGCGGAAGCGTTTCAATTGTCTTAATCTCATATACTCAGACTTCACTCTCTTCTTCCACTCCAGAAGATCTTGTCTGGGCTTCACAGTGCAGGGCCGAGGGCCTGACACTTCCTCCATCCTCAGACCTCACTAGACTGCAACACAGGACAAGAGTAACACTTAAAATACAGAACAAATACACTTAAATTGAGCTTACTTACTGATGTTAATACATATATGTTATATAGGATGGAGAATGTTTAAGGATTTTGTACAATTTGCAACAAGTTAAATGTAAATAAACTATTTCTGATTTATTAGTGTTTCTAAAAGTAATAACATGGTAATAATAAAGATAAAAAAGAGTTTCAATATTTTGTCTGCAGCAATAATGTTTCAATCATTTAAAATGCAATGAAATGATAAGTTTAATAATTTATTCTTTTCCATAGTTTAGCACAGAGGTCACAATAAGTGGTTTCATTCATTCATTTTCTTTTCTGCTTAATCCCTTATTAATCAGGGGTCACCACAGTGGAATGAACCGCCAACTTATCCAGCATATGTTTTACACAGCGGATACCCTTTCCTCTGCAACCCAGTATGGGGAAACACCCATACACACTCATTCACACACATACACTACGACCAATTTACTTTATTTACCCAGAAGAAAACCCACACAAACATGGCAGAACATGCAAACTCCACACAGAAACGCCAACTGGCCCAGCCAAGACTCGAACCAGTGACTTTTTTGCTGTGAGGCGACAGTGCTAACCACTGAACCACTCTGTCACCCTAAGTGGCTTTATTATTACATAAATATATTGGTAAACTGAATAATAATAATAACATTATTTCACACATAGTTTGTCATTTTATTTTCACCAAATAATTTTATAAATAAAGTAGACACTTGCATTTAATATCCTTTTTATGTACATATATCAATTATTTTAAAATATTTATGTACTTTTGTATTGAAATCCTTTAATATATATATATTTTGCACATTTTCTAAGTTATATGTACATTAATATATATTTAATAATATATACCTGAAATTTAGAAAATATGCAAAAAAATATATTTTTTATAGGATTTTAATACAATTATGCATTAATTCTATTTATTAATATATATTTTTATTATCATTAAATTATTTTAATAGAACTTTTTTATTTTATACTACTGTATTTTTATTTATATTTATGAAATATTACATACATTTATTTATTCATTTTCTTTTTGCTTAGTCCTTTTATTAATCAGGGGTCGCCACAGCAGAATGAACCACCAACTTATCGAGCATATGTTTTACGCAGCGGATGCCCACTCATACACACACTACCGACAATTATACTTATGAAGAAAACTGGAGCACCCGGAGGAAACCCACGCCAACACAGGGAGAACATCCAAACTCCACACAGAAATGCCAACTTTTTTTCTTTATGATTTCCCTCCAAACATTTACAGTCCCCCTGCACTCCATTTCAATCCCCTGGTAGTGGGACCCCCCACCCACACACAGATAATCGTATTCTCCATTACTATTTATTCTCTTGAAACCATTGCTTCATCTTCATATGAAACATATTCTCTTCGATGTGATACACAACACCTTCCAGAAGGGTTCCCGTTAGATGTGACTCATTCTCTTCCAACACACACACACACACACACACACACACACACACACACACACACACACACACACACACACACACACACACACACACACACACACACACACACTCAAGAGACCTATAAATCGCATGACTCAAACTTTATCATTGAGTAGTGACTCCACACAGCACTCATTCACTGCCCCCTGCAGTTCACAAAATACAACTAACATTCCGCATTACACACCATTTTTAAAGGTCTCCACTTCAGACAAGCACTTTAGATGAAACGAAGCATGCCGTGAATCCCGCAATGCCAAAAAGAACTTAAAAAAACAACACACCACCCTGCAGACAGAGAGCAAAAACTGCGTATGCAAATATCTCGCCCCGGTGACAGCGGGCTCGGAAAAACACGCGCTCCTCACGCTGGAAGTGGGCGTGTCTCTCCCGCGAGCCCAGATCAGCACAGTGCGGATAAGTGCGTAGTACACTTTTCACCCTTTCTCAAAACCCTCCAACACTGTTTTCACGAACTTTCGACGAGCTAAAACCAAATACAAAACGTTGAGAATGTGGAAAGGTTATAGTGACCGCGAACGAGAGCGTTTATTGCGAAGGACGCTACGCTCCAGCAACGCCACACGTTGAAAATACTTGCACGAGACACAAACGACACCCGATTTAAAGACGTCGAGTGCACAACATTCCCCTATCCAAGACCGCTTGTGCACACACGCTGGATATTAAAGATAGCGATCACCGAGTTCTGAAATACCTTGAGACTCACCGCTTCCTCCTCCTTTTTAAAACCCTCCACGAATCGGCTTCAGCTTCAAGTGCGCAGCAAAGAAGTCCGCGTGCCCCCAAAAAACCCCGTCCTGTGGTGAAAACGCCGTCCTGCCTACAGAGTCGCTGCGGTTATCGGTGCCAGAGTGTTTGTGCGGGCGAGCGCAGGGCATGCGAGGAGTCCTCGGTCGCCCGTAAGCATGTCGAGATTGTAGTTGTACAGTTAAGAGCTGCGCACTTGGTTGGCACGGTCAAAGCACAGGGTGACGTCTTTATTATGAACATACTCCAGCTCTCTCTGACTGGAGCGCTGAGTGCACTGACGGGGAACAAACCATGCGACTCATTTACGCTCTAATAATAGACCACATGCAAACATTTAAATGAGCCTAATATATTTATGATACATAGCCTATAATAAACAATATAAATACAAATAATTAAATCTTAATGGATATTATCTATCTATCTATCTATCTATCTATCTATCTATCTATCTATCTATCTATCTATCATTATTATTATTATTATTATTATTATTATTATTATTATTACACTTGTTATTATCGTTTAATAACCCAGTTGTCGTATAATTTATAGACTACATTATACGATTAAAATATACGAAAAATATTTTAGATTTCATAATGCAAAACAGCTGACAAATCGTCTAAGTAGATTTTGTACTTTAAATCGAGATGCGTAGGCTTTATGCGTGATTTGTACACGTGGATGTTAATATATGCAGGGATAGAAGTCTCCGCGCAAAGGGGCTTGGCTTGAGGATCCAATGCTTGTTGTTTTTGCACGGCTCCCTTGAGATCCGCAGCGCGGAGCATGTGCCGTTTTCCTCCAGAGAGAGAGAGAGAGAGAGAGAGAGAGAGAGAGAGAGAGAGAGAGAGAGAGAGAGATCCGCCCGCCCGCCGCGCGACGCACAAGGCACGGCCCTTCTCTGCGCGTCACACGTGACACAACGTGAACGCGCAAGAATGGACGCGCTCGCCTCTAATGTCAAAAAGGAAATGTTCGAATGTGTGTACATCATTTCCTGATCACCGATTATATTATATCAATTTTAATTTACTATAGTCCACTGTCTATAATCATATGTTTTTAAAAATACATGTTGATGTTATGATAGCGAATATAGCGTGGTGGTGACGCCAAGACACGTGCCACTATAACCACAATTGTTAGGATATTAAAGATTAGATATTTTGTAGCTTGCTTTCTACAGATGTTTAAAATTATATTTTTAAATCCACTAGAGGGCGACACATAGCCATTTATAGTTATGCATGTTTAAAGAAACAGCTCTCACAAATATAAAGTTTTGCTCAAACTGTTACAAACTTGTTTAGCTTTTTTTATTATTATTGACACAAAGAGAGAGGGCTGGCAGAAGGACAGTCATTCAGTTTAGTTGTATACAAAAATCATTCAATGGAAGTAAATGGAACTCTTGTTTGTGTTTTATTTTGGTTTTTGAGATAAACATTCATGTGACTCTATAACAGAGATGCCCAAATTAGAGCTCCCGGGTCAAAGTTGGCTCTTGGTAACCTTTGATTTGGCCCGCCATCCCATCTGAGAAAAGATTTAGAATGAAAGTTGTGGCAAATGCCTTCAACAGATATCGTCATTTCTAATTTAACGTTTTGTTTAATTGCTGCACTTGCGTTACAAAAAGGTCAACTAAAATTAAATGAATTAATAATAATAATAATTTAATAAATTAAATTAAATTAAATATTGTGCGGCGACGAAGTAGGTAGTGCTGTCGCCTCACAGCAAGAAGGTCGCTGGGTCGCTGGTTCGAGCCTCGGCTCAGTTGGCATTTCTGTGTGGAGTTTGCATGTTCTCCCTGCGTACGCATGATTTCCTCCGGGTGCTTTGGTTTCCCCCACAGTCCAAAGACATGCGGTACAGCTGAATTGGGTTTTCCGTAGTGTATGAGTGTGTGTGTGTGTGAATGTGTGTGAATGTTTCCCAGAGATGGGTTACAGCTGGAAGGGCATCTGCTGGGTAAAAACATGCTGGATAAGTTGGTGGTTCATTCCGCTGTGGCAACCCCGGATTAATAAAGGGACTAAGCCGACAAGAAAATTAATGAAGGAATAAATATTGTGCATGAATCAGATTTTAAAAATGTAAATACTGTCACTTAAAGATAGAAGACAATGCTCAAGACATTGACAAGCAAATTGACAAGTATTATTATAAAATTTGACATTATATAAAAATTGACAAGTATTATTTCAAACTACTAAATTGTCAATAAAAGTCACTTTTTTAAAACTGTACAGTTGAATTTTCAGCATCAAAAGTCGACAGAGCAGAGATCAACATCCCATAATGCAATTCACAACCATAAATAAATGGAAAACACTTGTGAATCACAAAATACAGACACTGTAAAACATGTTTTACAATGCATGTAAAAAAATTGTAAACTTGAGAAGGTATTAATGTTCTATATTGTATGAATTTGTTTCGTTTGATTGAGATCTGGATATATTTGCCAAGCTGTCCTGGTCACATGATTTCCCTCTAGCACCAGCTGTGTTGCTTCACTGCCATTTACAAATCCTCTTCTGTGGCCCCATGGGATAGTAAAGTGTCCATCACATGCTCACTTCAGAACTCTTATGAGCACTATGAATTCAGACTAAAGTCTTGTCAAGTAATGTATAATAGGAAAGCAGAGTATGAAATGTGTCTTAAACAATTACAAGAATAGTTCACAAAAACTGAAAACCACATTGTCCCAAACCTGTATGACTTCCTTTCTTTAGAGCAGTGTTCCCAACCCTGTAGGCCAGTGGTGTCAAACTCAGATCCTGGGGGGCCACAACCCTGCACAGTTTAGTTTCAACCCAGCTCCAACTTATCTGTAGGTTTCAAGCAAGCCTGAAGAACTCAATTAGTTTGATAAGCTGTGTTTAATTATTGTTATAACTAAACTCTGCAGAGCTGTGGCCCTTCAGGAACTGAGTTTGACACCTGTTACTGGAGGCACACCAAGGTCCAATCCCAATTCTACCCTTTAGGCCTTCTCCTTACCCCTACCCCTCGTTTTGCGGTAGGGGTAGGGGTGTGCCAATTCTCTTTAGCTTAAAGCTGTAGGGCTAAGGGGAAGGACTATATACCTTTTCAAATGGAGATTTTTCAGAACAACACTTGAAACCAAGGGCTATGAAAATTCTCATAACTCCTGTACAGTAGTCCTACAACATACTTTCACATCTGTCACTCGATGACACTTGAATACCCTGTCAGTGATGTTTAGTGGCTGTGAATGAGCTTTCACAGTGTCTGGTATAACGTTAATGTTGTTTTCTTGTGTTTACATAAATAGCCACTGTGTAAATGCACAGTACAGTTATGATCTTATTGCCACATTATATCATTATGACAACATGATATATGCCTTCAGTGATTTCCTGAAGATAAACACCAAAAAAGAACACAACTGGAATAACTACAGCAGACGCAATCGTCTGATCCCGTATGAAGTAAGGGATCGCAATGACGTGTGCAGGTGTTGAAGTGCTGTCCCATTTCTTAGGGGTCAATTTTGAAGCCTTTCTCCTTCACACTCCGATTCAAGGGCCAAGGGCAAGGGGATAGACACAATTATACAACAATAGAATTGGGATTGGGCCCAACAGTACATATCCGCTTGTAAGTGTGACGTCACGCGAAGCGGCTTCCGGGTCCAAACACTCATTCAAATGAATGGGGAGACTCGTGAAATGTTAATATTAAGCGTTTACAAAGCGATTTAAAATTTTCGAAAATCACGATCACAATATATATGCCCATGCCTAATATCCAATGGCCAGAAAGTTAATCATTTCTTTTATAAATTGTTAAAATTTTGGTATTTGTGATGCAGCAAGCAGAGATTATGACTTTATATAATATTAACTTTAATGTGTGATATGAATAAAAAGAATGAATAAACAAATGATGGTCCCACTTTATATTAAGTGGCCTTAACTAATATGTACTTACATAGGATTTAATATTTTGTTACTATGTACTTGTTGTGTAAATACATGTATTTACTGTGTACTTATGCTTAATTAAATACAGGTATGTAATTACATCTGTAATTAACTTTTGTAATTACATTTGTAAATACACTGTTGACCATCCCTTACACCTTAACCCACCCTTAAACCTACCCATCCCACCAAACCTGTCCATAACCCAACCTTTATCCCAACTCAAAAGCACCACAAGTGTTTACAAATACATTATAAACACAGTAAGTACATTGTATTAATTTTTTGATTTAAGTAAATAGTAGTTAAGGCCACTTAATATAAAGTGGAACCCAAATGATTTCTCAACTCAAATGAGTGGCGGCTTGGACCCGGAAACAGTATTACATACGTCATCAGTTACCAAGCGGAGCCACAGCCATGTCACCCTGCAGCCAAAGACCGGTTACTCACTGAAGCTAAGCAGGGCTGAGCCTTGTCAGTACCTGGATGGGAGACCACTAGGGAACACTAGGTTGCTGTTGGAAGTGGTGTTAGTGAGGCCAGCAGGAGGCGCTCAACCTGTGGTCTGTGTGAGTCCTAATGCCCCAGTAAAAGTGAAGGGGACACTACACTGTCAGTGGGCGCCGTCTCACGGATGAGACGTTAAACCGAGGTCCTGACTCTCTGTGGTCATTAAAAATCCCATGGCACTTCTCGTGAAAGAGCAGGGGTGTAACCCCGGTGTCCTGGCCAAAGTCCCTCTATCGGCCCTTACGATCATGGCCTCCTAATCATCCCCTTCCACCGAATTGGCTCTATCACTGTCTCTCCACTCCACCAATAGCTAGTGTGTGGTGAGCGCACTGGCGCTGTTGTCCTGTGGCAGCCGTCGCATCATCCAAGTGGATGCTGCACACTGGTGGTGGTGAGGAGAGACCCCCCTCATGATTGTGAAGCGCTTTGGGTGTATAGCCATACACAATAAATGCGCTATATAAACACACATTACATTACATTTGGATGTCTCCCCTATCTGATCCATTCATTTCAGGTTTTCGAGTCTTTTCTAATGTTCTGATGAGTTGATTCAGGTGTGTTTGAATTAAAGAGGTTGAAAATGTGTGCAAACTATTCCTTTACTGTGCATAAAAATTACATATTATGACAAGTACTTATTTGTAATGAACATCATACATTGGTCACGTTTTTATAGTTTCTTACACTTTTCATTTTTTCTGAAATATTATCAAATGTTGACATTTTGGGAGTTAGTTTCATCCATTTCATACGGTGGCCGAGAGAGCTTACCGTGCTGCAATTTAAGAAAACACGTGCAACTACAAAAAAACGCTAGCAAATTGAGAAAAGATCTTCATACTTTTGACAGCACCCAAGCTGGAAATTGTCACAATGCATATACATAAAAAATGTGCTGCATTTACACACAATGGAAACCATTTACACAAACGAGCTGCATTTTCTCACAACACAAAAAAAACAAAACTGAACACAATATAAAAGTTTCAAGGGGACCCATAAAACATGACAGATGTCGCTGTGTCATGACCATTCCTCAGTGAAGTTGTAGATGATATTTCAAAGGTGAGTTTTTTGTTTGTTTATTTTAACATACCGACTCCCTTGTCTTTAGTGTTTTTTAGCCTAAATAACCATAACATAAATTGTCATGTTAGGGAGATCGAAACAGGAACAAAAACGGGTGTAGAATCCAAGTGCAGATTTTAATGTGAAATTAGTGCAGTGACAGAGGCAAAACTCCAAAAATCAAAGACAAAGTATCAAAGTAAACAAACAAACAAGGAACTCAAACAGATTAAACTAGAACTAGACTTACAGTAGCGACTATGACAAGATACAAAACTGGATTCAGGAACACATAGCAACAAAGGCGAACTAACAAACAGAGGTTGAATGGCTGAATATATAGTCCAGGTAATCAACGGGGAAACAGAGACAGCTGTGATTGCATATCAGTATATATGAAAGACCGGGTGTGTGCGCGAAGGAATGTGTGGATATGTAGTTCTTTCACCACTGTAGTTCACAGCGAGTTGCTGGTGAACTACAGTGGCATCTGGTGGACACAGACAATCATGACAATAAATAGCCGGATGCGTCACCTTTAGGGTCACCTTAAAACCCGTTGTGCTGAGAGAAAATGCAGCACGTTTTTATTAATTGTTTGCGTTGTGTGAAAATGCAGTGGCTTTTTTTAAATAATGTGTTTGTGTTGTGAGGATTTGCAGCACGTGTGCTGTCAAACAGATGAAGATCTTTTCCTAATTTGCTGATGTTTTTGTAATTGCATGTATTTTCTTAAATTGGAGCATGTTAAGCTATCTCAGCCACCGGAATTTTATTATTAATTACCAGTTTTATTATTAATTATATTAGTTACAATGGTTTATAATTAAATTATATTTTTTTATATAAAATTAATTAGTATTTTGCTAAAATTGGCCAGGTGTTTCAGCTTCTTTCCAGCAGGGACAGAACATCAACATGACGTCAGATTGATGCTGTACCCCCATATTGTGTAGACTGCATTTTGTTTGAAAATGAAAATCGGGTTGACGTCAGAACCCAATGACAACCTAAAATCAACTAAATATCAATGTCTAATGATGTTACAGCTTGACATTGTGTGGACATTACCACTATAACGTCTATCAGACATTGGATTTCGGTTGCCATACCTAATGAATAAATGTCAGTATTTGACATCAATTTGACATTGGTTTAGGATGTTGGCTCAACGTTGGATTTTAATCACTTTCTAACACAACTTAAAATCAACCAAATATCACGTCATTTCACATCATTATTTGACGTCAAAATAACATTGTCCTTGCTGGCATTGAATTTTGGTCACCTGATGTCACAACATCTAACCTAATATTAACATCTACAAACATTGTGTGCCTGCTGGATTCGGTGTATAAGCTGAGATTGAGATGGTATTTCTCAGTGCTTCAGTATGTGATAGATAGAGCGGTAACACAATGTTTCCTCACACCCTTATCCCAGTAATAGGCCCATCTTAACGGGGTTTCCCTAGGCCGGTCTGGTGTTTATCTTGGACTGCACAACAGAAGCAAACACAGGCAGAAAGATAGACAGAGGAGGGAGGTCTTATCTGCGGAAAGTTTTTAATTACGGGCAGTTTAAACCATGGATGTTGGTTTTGGCCGATCAAATACAGATCGATATCAGGCGGTGTGTGCGGTACTGAGGGACGAGATCTGTGCTCTGAGGATGAGATGAAATATGGCTTTTGACATGGTGTTGAACAGCTCCAGATACAGAGGCTTTGAAGCCTGGAAACGCAAAGAGCTTTCTGTACGAGAGTGATAATGGAGTACAAAAGGATTTTTTTTTTTTACATAATTTTATAAGCGAGGGATAATACATGGTAATTGTACATTAAATGATGGTAATGCACAACATAACAGCAAAGAGCTACAGATGGGTACAATGTTTGACAGAAAAAATCTATTTCGATCTAAAATTCTGTCCATTTTCACCAGACACAGCGATGAAGTAGAATTTTTCTATTATAATATTTCATGTTTTAATTTTTTTCTACCATGGTCTGTCTGAATACTTGATTCTGATTGGTTGAAACTGCTGCCAACATCATTAAGAGCTTCATATTGTCAATGCTATAATGACCGAGGTACAAGTACTCTCTGAAAGTTTTAATGACAACAGCATTGCATTAGAAAACAAAATGCGAAATTATTTACATTTTGCCAGGTTGGTCAATCTTCAACTTCCTTTTTGTTTGGAATCTGATAAAATGGAAATTAAAGGAGGCCAAGAACATCTAAATTAATCCACATTTCACTAAAGCAAAGCATTAATAAATACAATATAAATCTCTTGAAACCACTGGTGAATTGATAGCGGATAGGCTTTATTCCAGACAAGTAAAATATGTCTTCAGGCAATAAAAACCTCTGGGAATGAGTTAAGACATCTGTGTAAGTGTCAAATTACTATACAGGCACAAGACCTGAGGGGAAAACAAAGAAAAAGCAAGAGTCTTTACACATGGCCACATCTATTCTAATTTCATTTGTACCTTAACAGGCAAAACCATAGGACTACATACCAACACCACTCATTGACAACCTTTGCAGATTGATTTTATTAAGAATGCAAAAAGTGCAATTGAAGCTCTTTAAAAACGTTTATCATAGGAAATAACCATCAACAAATTCATTCAAGACCAAAAATAGTAGATCATTGACGAAATTGGGCTCTAAAATAGTCATTCAAACTGAATCTTGAAAGTATTAATGACAAACAAGGCTGATGAAAAATATATGCAACATTTTTGCAAAAATTAAATTTTGTTACTTTTCGTTTCAAGGTGGTTTTAAAGTGTCTAGTGTAGTGCATGGGGTGCCCAAACTTGGTCCTGGAGCTTTTGTTCTGCAGAGTCTAGCACCAACCCCAATTGGACACACCTGAACCAGCTAATCAAGCTCTTACATGGCTGTTTCTCAATTCCAAGAACACAGAGAATGAACTAGGGTTCATGGAGACCGTTCTTGCCAACCTTTGAAGAATGAACTTTGGTGACTGTGAGACCACAGAATGCGTCCTCTGAGAAATGAGATGCTGCATTCTTACTGATGGTCACATGACCTTCATATGTTTTTAATGGAAAATTATTTAAACATTACAGCATTCATACAACGATTTATTGTTTTTTTCCCTTTTATACAAAAAACTTATAAACACACTTTGCACAATACAAATAAAACAGGTTTTAATACGAATTTCAGCCAATAAACGCTCAATGTGTTTATGCCTCTATTAAGATTTTCATGATAATGTTTACTTTCACCGTCTCATTTAGGGAAACTCCTGAGATAAATAAGTTATATCTCTGAACTTTAATAATAAATCTATAAAAATGCCGCACTTCCCACCTCCTTTATTCAGTCGCAATGACTTCTGGGACTTCTCAAGCGAGTTTGGTGCTCAAGTCTGCATTGGTGCATCCTTGATATCAAGAACACATCCGGGAACTTTCATGCATCCTCCGTTCTTGCGGTCTTGAGTTTTGTAACTGAAATTTGGCAGTTGATAATGACATTACATGAAAACACAAGGATGCAAGAACACTGAAGAACGCATATTGAGAAAGTGTACTGAAAACTTTCTGGCAGGTGTGTTGAAGTAAATTGGAGCTAAACTCTGCAGGACACTGGCCCTCCAGGACTGAGTTTGGGCACCCTGCACTAGTGAATAACTCTAAAAGGCACTTTAATGGTTTCCAGAAACAGATTAAAGTGATTGTGAGTTTTATTCAATTCACAAACATGTATTATTAAGTTCTGAAATCAACTGGCAGATAAGTGAGGGCTAAAATTATCATTCTTGAAAAGACCCACACAAAATAATGTTTAAAAAATACATTTAAAAAACATTTGATGAAGTAACCATGCAATTTTACCTATTTTTTTGCACAGCTCTTTGAAAAGTTGATGCTCTGGAAAAGTCATTCTCCGAAAAAAAAAATGTTTTGTACAAGTTATATTAAGAATATATTAAGGTAAATTTGTTTGATGAGCTTTTTTTTTTTTACACTTTGTCATTTGTAATACTCTGTTTCAAGTAAATTTTACTCTCTCTTTACTGAATTACACCATGCCCTTAAAGTGTATCCTTTACTTACAAACATTTTAAGTAATCAAAACAGTAAGTTTCCTGTTACAAACTTTAAGATAACATACCTTACAACAAAGATAATGAAGTACCTAAAGGTCAGCCAAGAAGTTGTCTAGAACGTGAATTTAGCAGCTGCCGGAAGTTAGAGATTTGAGTTTATAATTTAAAAATGTGAAATATTTGTTACAAAAACACACCAATTTGCTTCATAAGTCATGCGTTAAGCCCTTGGCGATGTATGGTTTAGTTTTATAATAGATTTAAGTGCTTTTGTAAGCTTAAAAAAAAAGAAGAGCCAAGATAAAATGTAAAACTACTCTGGCTGAGTTCGCCTAACAGAAAGAAAATCATGTACACAATAGATAGTTTGAGAGGGTTAATTTTAATGTTGGGGTGAACTATTCCTTTATATTATCAGATTTTGCCATTTGAATTTCCAATTTTGTGAAACTAAGTGTCCTGAACTGCTAAACAAGCCCTGACTTTTCTGCTGCTCGAACTTAATCTGCTTCATAAACAGAGCAAACCAATTAAGGACGAAAAACAAGCCTCTCCTAACTAATGTGAATCAAATGTGGAAATAATTTGGTTCCTCAGAACTTCACAGGGCACCAGACCAAACCCAGCTGAGAGAGAGAGTAAGGAGGAATCGCCAGATGACGTTGACTTCTACATCTGTGGCTCTTTCTCTGTGAGAGTGTGTGTGTATAAACTCTAAGGGACTGATACGCTCTCCTCTTGCATCACTCTGTACCGAGTACTCGCCAGTGGTGGTCATAGTGTACATGCGTCAATGGCTGTGCTGGGGGTCGGTGTACGTCAATAGCGAGGGTAGACACTCCTCTGAGCCGATGCTCTGGGGTTGGATTTGTCATCAGGCTTTATCTTCTCCCTCCTTGCTGAAGCACCTGGGGTAAGACCTCCTGTAGAGCCCGATGAGGTTAACACAATAACTGCCAGCAACATTAAAAGAAACAATCTGTTTTGGACTAAGGCTGCTTTTTCAACTCTACAATAATAAAAACGGTGAGACCTACCACAGAAGCCAGTCCGACTGTATTATTTGAAAAAGCAGGCTTATGTGAAATGTAATCTAAATCTATCTAAAATGATGCATGTGAGAGTACATTTGTAGCTTACAGTTGTGTGTGCAAAAGCACCAGTAACATTTTTTAAACAGGAAAACAAATATTCCAAAAAAAAAATGGAAATAAATATATAGTATGTCAATTTCACCACCAGAGGGCATATATTCACAAGAAACAAAGGCGCAGTTTGATGATGCTATGACTGAGTATGAATTGTGGTCTTCATTACAATATATTGGACTCTTGCAGAAATCATCTTCTTTGATGAGCTAAAGATTTCTGTGTGGAGTTTGCATGTTTTCCTTTTGTTTATATGGGTTTCCTCCAGGTGCTCTGGTATCGCACCTGGAGGAAAACACATGCGTAAAACACATGCTGGATAAGTTGGCGGTTCATTCCACTGTGGCACTGTGATAAATAAGGAACTAAGCGGATGGAAAATGAATGAAAGATGATCTAAAGTATTAAGGACTTATTATCATGAAAGTATGAAGCAGAGTAAAGGGGGTCGCACACCGGATGCGGCCCTCTGCGACGTGCCCCACAGCACCATGCATTTAGAATTCTAAACATAGGTTTCTAGGGTACACACACCAGCGTCACATGTTGGCGGCGGTTGGCAACGCCCAGTTACGACTCAGGATACTGTTCATATTTCTACCATGCCACAGAGCACCATCGAAATAGTTTTATATTAAATAACATGCAAATGTTTGTGTCTGGTGTGCGATACTTCCAACTGTCATGTGGTTGCCATGTTGCAGCGCTAAGCAGCGCATCCGGTGTGCGACTTGCTTAAGGCTCATAGTGATAAAAATAAAACAAGACCACAGAAGCAATTGCTACAAAGAGCCACCGTCGATCGATTCCTGTTGGTCCAGGCAGTCGTGATCACGTGAGGAACTAACATCACCATTTTATTTTACTAAATGAATACATTTTAGGGCTCTTTTTAAAGCTGATCTGCACAGTCTAGTGAAACACGACACTGGAAAATGAGGGTATGTGATTATTAGCATGGCCACACCCCAGCAGGCACAAAACGTCATAAAACGTTAATATTAGGTTAGATTTAGGTCATGATGTCAGGTGACCAAAATTCAATGTCTAGCCATTGTCTAAAGACAACGGTATTTTAACATCCAATTACAACTAAAATTTTTGGTTGATTTTAGGTTGTGTTAGAAAGTGACCAAAATCCAATATCGAGCCATTTTGAACCAACGTCATATTGACATAAAATACTCACACTTTTTTGTTCGGTATAGCAACCAAAATCCAATCTCTAATAGACATCATAGTGGTAATGTCCACACATTGTCAAGCTGTAACATCATTAGACGTTGATATTTGGTTGATTTTAGGTTGGATGTTAAACATTGATTTTTATTTCCAAACAAAATGCAACGTCTCCACAAATGTTGGGGTACAACGCCAATCTGACATTATGTTGACTTCATGTGCCTGCTGAGACAGGTTCTCTATGTCTCTAGTTAATATATCATATTTCTCTGGATTTTTCTTCAGGACATTTTTCAAAACATTTGGAATAATAGAATTACATAAGTCAGCAAAATACTTTATGTAACACTGTTTTAGTAGTTTTTGGATATTTTAAAGAACATATTTTAAATAATGTGTCTAAGGCAAAATGGTTGTATACGGTATATGGCAACCCTGATTATTTCCATTCCTCTATTTTCTCAGTTTCTCCAGTTCTGATTAAATGCCAACTGGTCTTAGACCAAACCATCATACATCACATTGTATACAATGCACGATAAACAGACGAACCAAACTAAGCACAAAATCTGGCTCATGCTTTGTTGATTCCACTCTTTCCACTTAGAGTCTCCAACTCAAATTGATTGAGAGTTGAGTTAGAGGAAAAACATACAACAACCTCAAATGAATGTACACAAACCGCAGAAGTGCTGTTAAACAAAAGTGAACTTACTGAATTTACTTCATACTTCAGAAAAACAGACATCATTGATGATAACAACAATCAGGAACTATTTTAATACAAAAAAGCTTAACAATTGGCGATAGATATACCTAAAGGGATAGTTCACCCAAAAATTAAAACTTACTCATTATTAAATCTCCATAAAGTGGTTCCAAAATATATTGTATCCTGTTGAACACAAAAAAGATACATTGATGAAAGTTGAAAACCTGTAATCATTTACCTTTTAGAAAAAACATATACTATGGAAGTCAAAGTATTTCAATCATTCTTCAAAATGTATTCATCATCAGAACAGAGTTTAACAGAAAAAAATTTACTCAAACTGGTTTGGAACAAGTGAAGGGTGAGTAAAGGATGACAGAATTTCCATGTAAGGAAAATCTGACAGTTCCACATCCACAATGTACAGCCATGACACAATACACAAACCATCAAACAAAGAAACCAATAAATAAATCACAATCGAAAGTGATGGTGAAGAATATGTGAGTACAAAAGAAATTGCTAGAGACAGATGATGGCAACATTTGGATATATCAGTTATCCCACCCTGTCTGTAATATCTCTCCATTTGAGAATCCACCACCCCTTTAAGGAAATGAGCGCATCCTGTTGTTTTAATAGAGTTTTCCTGTTGAAGAGTTCATGTTTTCATGGACAGACAGCAGAACCAAGCCTGGATTAAAGCAGAATGGCCAGCTTACTTACACCTACGTCAAAGCCAACATGGAACCTTCTGTTTTGGGGTAAGTAAAACTTAAAATCTCACAACAAAATAATTGTGAGAGCTTAACACTTTGAATAAAAGGCTAAAGAATATGCTTGTACATGTGCAAAGACTGTATAAAGAAGCACTCCATAACTTTTTTTTGTATTTGATATGTTGCTGATTAATCGTTTATAAATAGTATTTATATTATCATACTATTTATTAAATGTTATTTTATGATTTCTGTATTTATTTATTTATTGGAATATACAGCAATGACTAAATTCATGCAAAGTTCTAGCTATATTTAAAATAAAGAAAAAGAAGCTAACAGAAAATTACGTACAAAGTCAGAATAATTAGCCCTCCTGAATTATTACACATTTGACACAATTCTAAACACAACTTGTTTCTAATAACTGATTGCTTTTATCTTTGCATGATGACAGTACATAATATTTTATTAAATATTTTTCGAGATACTAGTATTCAGCTTAAAGTGACATTTAAAGGCTTAACTTAATTAATTAAGCAAGTTAGAGTGATTAGTTAAATCATTGTATAATGATGTTTTGTGACAATCGAAAAATGCTTAAGGGGGCTAATAATATTGACTTTAAAATTTAAATTATTTAAAACAATAAAAACAGTTTTTTTTTCTCTAGCTGAAATAAAACAATAAAGAACTATCAGACGTATTGTGAAAAATTCCTTCCCCAGTTAAATATCATTTAGAAAATATTTTTTAAAAATAATGAAAACTAACAGAAGGGCTCATTATTTTGACTGGATAAAATACTATTGATTTTTTCAAAATGCTGCTTTTAAAAGTCTGAGATCAGAATGTTTCCGAGGAAATGGTTGTGATGATCCAACTGGACTGGACAAAGGGAGGATGTGCACATTTGCTCCCTCTTCATCTCCTCCCTTCCTGCATCTTTTTCCATGTCTGTCAATATTCCCTTTGCTGTCTAATAATGACAAATGAGTGTGATTCATGTGTGTAACGCAAAGTTCCATTTTTTTTTTTTTTACAACAGTCTGTCTGTGTGCAATGGTCTCAGGTCTGCAGACTCTGGTACCAAATGGACAAAAACACTCTGTGGTGAGATGTGCTCATTTTATTTATATGTACAGTTTAATTATTTATAACGAATATATATATATATATATATATATATATATATATATATATATATATATATATATATATATATATATATATATATATATATATATATATATTTGTATATTATATTTTATATTATATATATATATATATTTTTTTTTTGTGACTATCAAATCCCCATGGTTTACAGAAGAAAATGTTATTGATAAAAAGTTTATAAAATATAAAAAAAAACCTTGCTAAATATATTTAGAACAAGAACTGTTTAATAAAAATTTTAAATGGTAAAAGAAAACTGATTTAAGAATCACTGTCTAGCCCTAAAACACCATTTAATATTAAATACTTTGCCATTGGTCTTAAAACAGGTACGTTTGAGCAATTCGTTTGCATATAAAATATTTTAAAATAAATTGTTCTATGACCACTCATAATTTATTTTATTAAGAACAAGTCTAAATAATATTAAGTAATTATTATTATTGCTATTACTATGTTAATGTTAAAGACAAAATGATTAGCCCTCCTGTGAAATTATAATTATTTTGCAAAGTGATGTTTAACAGTGCAAGCAAAATATTTCCTATTATATTTGCTCTTCTGGAGATAGTCTTATTTATTTCTTTTAGTTTGGCTGGAGTAAAAAATAAATTAAAAATTAAATTAAAATTGCTCTGGTGAATATTAGTCCTCTTAAATGAACAGTTCACCCAAAACTGAAAATTCTGTCATAATTTACTCATCCTTTAAATATCACAAACCCACTTGAGATTCTTTTTTTTATTATTGAATGCAAAGGAAGTTATTTTGAAGAATGCTGAAAATCTGTAACCACTGTCTTCCAATGTATTTGTTTTTACTATTATGAAAGTCAATGATTACCAGTTTCTAACATTCTTCAAATATTTCCTTTAGAAGGTCTAATAATTCAGCTGTATCTGTTATGCAGAATGACAAAGGAACAAAACAAACAAAATATATTTTGCATGCGTGTTTGCACTTTTCATTCATATAAAAATATTTTGTGTAAATGTGATTTGATATGTCTCATTTTGATATATTATTCCCCTTAAAATATAACTTCTGCCTAAAATTTTATTGCCCATTAAATGGGCTTTACTTGCTTTAAAGATTCTTTTTGTGAACCCATCCTCGGTGTCTCATGAGCATTTATTTTTTTCTGTCCTCTAGAAGATGACTGTATCGACCTTGCCTACAGTGCAAACCACAGCATACACCAGAGCAGGTGAGCAACACAGCTGCACAAATATGAAAGACTTATCAGATATTATTTTGTTTTTTGAGTATGTTTGTCCAAACAAACCCTACTGTGAGACTGTTTTCAGTGTATGGGTTCAATCAGTGCTCATCGAGCTGCAGTATGGAGTTACACGCATTAACAAAGAAAAGCAGAGTAAAAGTTAGGAAGCGACAAAGTTGATAAGTGCTGAAAACAATACTGTGTTGCAATTCTACATTGTAACGAGAGCTTTTGTTGACGCTTCAAATCAGACTTTTTTAATATTTATATTCTCTGGGACAAAGAGTAAACCAACTGCTGCAGAATGAGATTTGAATAAACACATGAGCACAGAGAGATTCAGATTGGCTTGCTAGGGAAAAAAATGTCTGTATTGTTCTGTTAGTGCCATGCACGTTTAAAGTTTAATAACATGAACAGCATACTATCTGCAAAACATTCTCACATAAAACATTTATGCTGTTTTAATATGTTTGCTTTTTCTTATTTACACTACTTGACAAAAGTCTTGTCACCTATACATGTTTTAAGAACAACAAATCATAACTTGACATCTAGTTGATCATTTGGTGTCAGAAGTGGTAAATGTGGAAAGCAAAGTTACGCTTATTTTACCAAAATAAAATATGATCATGCCTTGATTTTTTAATTATTTAATTAGGACAATAAGGTCTGATTTGCTGAGACAAAAGTTTAAACAGAATTTAACAGAACTTAACAGAAATAATGTCCAGAATAAAATATAAAGTTATGGTGCAGTGGAAAAAGAATGAATATTATGTATGACTGTATGAGCTTGGAGGACTGCATTCTTACATCTCTGCAATGACTAAGAGTAATAACCTTTTAATAAAGTCATCTAGAATGGCATAGAAAGCGTTCATGCAGGACTACAGAGCTCCTCAAAATTCTTTAAATTCATCTTCAATGCCTCCTCCTTCAGCTTAACCCACACATACTCAATAATGTTTATGTCTGGTGACTGGACTGGCCAATCCTAGAGCACCTTGACCTTCTTTGCTTTCAGGAACTTTGATGTGGAGGCTGAAGTATGAGAAGGAGCGCTATTCCGCTCAAGACTAGTTTGCCCACTCCTATGGTTTGTAATGTAATGGACAGCACAAATGTCTTGATACCTCAGCCTGTTGATGTTGCCATCCACTCTGCAGATCTCTCACATGCCCCCATACTGAATGTAACCCCAAACAATGATTTTTCCTTCACCAAACTTGACTGATTTCAGTGAGAATCTTGGGTCCATGCAGGTTACAACAGGTCTTCTGCAGTATTTGTGATGATTAGGATGCAGTTCAACAAATGATTCATTGAAAAAAATCAACCTTCTGCCACTTTTCCAAATGTTCAACTAGAAGTCAAGTTATTATTTGTTGCTTTTACAACTAGGATTGATGACAAGACTTTTGTTAGGTAGTGTACATTGTATAGAGAATGGTAATCTAGATCATGGCGAGTTGCGTTCTCCCATGTCAATGACACACTCAGCGCACGTGTAAACCAATGTAAACCAATGAAATCACCACAGAAACAGATCACCGTTTTATGGTATTACTTTTTAAAAATCATCTTACACACAAATAAAATGAACTACATGCCTACATATTTTTATAAAAGGCTCTTTGTTTGTCTGACAGGCTGAAAATATTAATTTTTTAATTTTCAATCTCCAGCGCTAAAGTGGAACCTACTAATGAGTGCTTACCATTTCTTGCAAATCAGTGAATATATCATACATTCAAGATATTATAGAGATCAATGAGATCAAATCCAAATGTACTGCGCTGTGACAGCAAATTCCCATTGTCTAAAGAAATAAACATGACTTGACTTGATTATTGTAGGAAGCCAGGCGGAATCTCCAAAGTCCTGAAACTCATCTGACTTTAAAAATCATTTAATTTGGAAGTAAGGTTGATAAAAATGCGTGTAAGATGAAAGCGTGAAAGCTTTCCAGTTGACTTACTCCATTGGTAGTCTGATTGAAGACAATTTCACATGGTCAACAAGCCTCGAAGTGTTACGTGAAGTCGTCCAGCCCACCCTCAGCTCTTGGTTCACTTCTTTCTCTTTTTCTTTGAAGTGAGTGAGCTTAGAGTTTGTTTCAATCACAGCTGGGCCAAAAGTACGGCCCTTTAGCACAGATGGCAAACTCTGATTATATCGTTTCCCGAACTCGATCTGTTTAATATGACCCAGTTATTCTTAAACGTGTCCGTTCCACCAAGCAGCTTCGCTCTGCCCCTAAATGTTCACTTATGTTTCCTGTTTGGAAACAGATGCGAAAAACGCAAATAAATCAGAACCATTGAGCCGACGAGGAATCAACCTGAGAGAAATGAGAGTGTTTTTTTAAAGGGGGAGACCCGTTTGCAGATGTGCATCTGGTCTGGGTGTGCTCAGCTCAAAAAGATCCGCGCCTCAGGGAAACAGCAATCTCTTAAACACAACAGCGCTTTACAATATCAAGAGTCAAGACTAGAACTGAGAACCAGTTCTTATAAAGACACGAATCTGATTAAACAAAAACATCAAAGGACTTTTGTGATACAATTCTAAACATGGATCCTTTGTGTGCTACTAAAATAAGCCGAGTGTTTTCTTTACTACTCACCACAACACTGCTACTTAATCAACTATACAAAACTTTCCAGCAAACAGCGAACAACTCTCATCCAGAGAGAATGATTCTGATTAGGTTTTGAAAGGTGATTCAACAACAAAAATCATAACAGATGTGATATGTGTTGATCTGACTTCTCACATGAATCCACTTCACTGGTTTTCCTCAGTTTCTGCTGCTGTAGCTCATCTGCTTCAAGGTTTGAAGTCCTGTTAGTTCAGTAGTTATTTAAGTTACTCTTGCCTTTCTATCAGCTGAACCAGTCTGGTGAGTCTTCCTTTGGCATCAAAAAGGCATTTTCACCCACAGATTTGCCATTCACTGGATTAATTTATCTGTTATTGATATTTTCTGAAAATACCAGTAGATCATCAGTTTTTGAAATACTCAGGGCAGCCCAGCTGGCACCAAAAACCATTAAAAGTCACTTGTCATCTTCTCCAATATGATGCTTAACAAGACCACTTCTACATGTCTAAATGCATTGATATGCTGCCAAGTGATAGGCTGCATCTGAAACTGCATGCTTCCGTACTGTATAGACCTTTTTCTTGCCTGCTGCATGGAGGGCGACATGGCGACCAGCGTCTTGAGGTAGAATGTTTAGAACTTCCGTTTACAGTGTTTACTACAGGTAATTTGCGCTCCGAAAATAGGTTTTAATAGCATTTTGAATGGATTACGGAGTGTTTTTGTGAAACACAACCTTGAAAGGTGTGTGTTAAAGCCGGTATAATCTGTCAGGTGTGGTTCAAACGTGGGAGAAAAACATTCTCCAAGTTCACCTGCCTGCTGTCAGATATACAGTGTGAGTGTGTGTTCCCGACCTGTCAGCTGTTAGGTCAGCGGCTCTTCACTTCACACTCTCTCTCACACACATCTTGCTGATTTGCAAGTTGATTCTAATCGGAAGCTGTTTATGCTTCATTTAGTTAATTTGTGTGTAGTATTCACCGTTATTGTATGTGTTTTTTTTTTGTCATTTCAAATTGCCTCTTTATTTTCACTTTGTGCCAGTCTATCAATCAATGTGTCAGTGGGACAGGACGTGTGTGTCAAATTTTGGTGAATTAAATTTGTTTAGGTTGGTAATATATTTGAAAAAAGACAGAAACTGTTCACTTTAGCGATGGCGAGGCTCCATTTAAACCGCACAACGATGCAGTCTGACAGTAAAGCAGGTCGCACACCAGAAGCGCCGCTCGGCGGCGCGCCGCGCAGCGCCACGCAGCGCCATGTATTTTAGAATTCTAAACATAGGTTTCTATCAGGATACACACACCGGCGCCGCAAGTCGGCGGCTGTCGGCGGCGCCCGGCGACGGCTCAGGACGCAGTTCATTTTTCAGCCGCGCCACAGAGCGCCATCTGATTAGTTTCATGTTAAATATCATTCGAATGTGCGCGTCTGGTGTGTGATACTTTAATCTGTCATGTACGCGCCATGTCGCGGCGCCGAGCGGCGCTTCTGGTGTGCGACCTGCTTAAGGGTAAATGACTCGCAGCAGTTGTTTTCCATCCTATTAGATTGCATTTTTTAAATAATCAGTCCAGGAGGTGGCACTGATGGACAACAGTATTAGTTCAAAAACGTCAAAAGCAAGAAAAATAGATTAAAACTATTGTTTCAAAGCTGTCCAAATGTGACTGTTACACGCATCAGCTGCCGACCGTAGTTCTTAGCATTCTCTTTGCACATAAACGCAAATAATATTAATAAATGCAAATCTTCAAAAATCGCAAAGCAAAAATTTATTTTTGAGAAATAAAAATGAATGTTGCTATAAAAAATAAAGAACTTCAAAAGGAAAATTATGTTTTGAGAAATAAAATTTAATTTGCAAACCAAAAAATAATTGCAAATAATAACCAAGCACTGGTGTCACGGTGGCACAGTGGGTAGCATGATCGCCTCACAGCAAGAAGGTCACTGGTTTCAGCCTTGACTGGCTCAGTTGGCATTTCTGTGTGGAGTTATCTCCCTGTGTTCAAGTGGGTTTCCTTCAGGATAGAGTGTGTGAATGAGTGTGTATGGGTGTTTGCCAGTGATGGGTTGCACCTGGAAGGGTATCCGCTATTTAAATGCATATGCTGGATAAGTTGTCGGTTCATTCCGCTGTGGCAACCATAAATTAATAAAGGAACTAAGCCGAAAAGAAAATTAATGAATTAATTAAATTTTAGACGGCTTAACTTTTGGTGACCGATTATCATTTTTATGGCGCCTCTAAAAAGTCTGTGAAAACTCGTAAATAAGCATTTTACTTTTCTGTAAGGGGGGAGAGAGAGAGAGAGAGAGAGAGAGAGAGACGGCAAGAGGCGGAGCTTTGTTACGTGGGAAAATTAAAGCGTTCTCGGGAGCAGCTTTCCGAACATCTGGTAAGCGCGGTTCCGCATGTGGTGACGGCGCATCACCCGCTTCCACCCGTCGCGTTTCCTGTTATGCCTCGCGCTGCTCGGTGTAAAAGTTCAGGCACATTCAGCGGCGGCGTGAGAGCAGCTCGCCAGCGCTCGTTTGCTCTGATATGAGGGTATCGTTCAGCTTCTTTGGCGTCTTTCTGTCTTTTCTCTGTGGTAAGTTGTGTGTGCGTCGACAACTTAAGCTTTCAATTAAACCCGTGTTAGACAATGCGGTGCGTGACAAATGTCTGTTTTCAGGAGGAAAGATTATGTCGGACAATATTTATTGACTTACATTGTAATGAGATGATCAGTCTACTGTAAATGATCACATATGCAGTCATTTAGGGAAGTTTTTTTCTAGATTTGTTATTATTAATTTTAATAACCAAAATATTAGTAGGTATAATTTAATTGCAATATGTTTGGACACATTATATAGCATTTTTTACTTATATTTTTTAGATCCTGTTCATGGAAATGGAGGAACAATTGGTATGTGCATAAGTTGTCATCATGCTATTTCAAAAGAGATAATTATGTAAACTTGAAAAATCCACTGAGGTAATTCACATTGACTTATATCTGTTAATATTGATTTCATTTACATTACAGGCTGCGCTAACAAGGGCGGCTGTGAAGTATACTGCTCAATTTGTGTGAATATAACAGCTCAAGAATGCTATGAAATACTGGTGAATCACTGGTGTAATTATCATTTTGTTTTGGCTATGGACTCCATGAACAGTACAGACTGGTGTTCACTGGAGAAAGTAAAAAGGTAAGCTAAAAGGTTTCATTCATTGAATGTCATATAATAGTCTACATGTAATGCTGTAGATGGTGACACTCTTTCTTCATCTGTCTCTCTATCTCTGACAGTGCATACAACAATTTCACAATGTGCACTGAGACTGTTGCTGACTGTCTGCTGGTTCCCTGGCCAAATCGATTTGTAGAACAGAAATTTGTGGATATCCATGCAACCTATTTTCACGATTGTCCCACAGAGGCACTGAGGGATCCCCCTCCCAGCATCATCCTTGCCCTTGTCATGACCCCCATATGCCTAATCCCTGTTATGGTGGTCCTAGTTGTTTTCAAGACTAAAAATGGAGACAGGAGGTCATGAAGCAGACTCCAGATGCAAGAAGATTTTGTTCCTGTTTATTCATCAGCTTTATTTCTTTTTCATTCTGGATGATGTCCCACCCAGGAATGAAATGAACTTGCACCTGGTATCATCCAGAATGGAGGATGAGCATTTGTTTTGGGAGTGTCCACTGACTGGAAAATGTTACTGTACTTTACTAAAATAATTGGTGGTTAGAAATGTGTATTTATCATTCACTTACAAACAAGATGCATTTCTGACAATTTACAGTATTAGTATGAAAATCACATCTCTATAGCATAAATATGTTTTGTTGTCTTCATTCTGTGAATACACATAAATGTGAAATGAAGAGGTCAATTTGAAACATTCAGACGCAATGTGTTCATAAACAAGAGTACAAAACACAACACAGAACTACATACTGATCTGACTTTCCACTTTATGCACTGTAAGAATTATTTAATCCATGTTTTAATGTAGACTTCATTGCTAGTTCATTGACAAGAGCTGTTTAGCTGACTGTTTAGCATACTGTAACACCGTTTCTATTTTGACACAAGTCATAATGACTGACTTTTTAAATTTATTATGAGGAATTAAGCATAAATGAGTCAACCTGAATGCATGACGAAACAAAGCCAAATGAAAGTTGTCCATTTTCAACAGGCAGCTCATTGAGAATCATTTTATTTATATTAAGTTAATGATATACACGTTTTCTAAATAAAAAAATAAGATGGAAGAAAATGAAGGCCGCAACGTTCATTGCCATTCCCTTTAACACAGAACTGCATTGTATTTTAGAAAAATTTAATTCCTCTATCAATGTTGTCATAAGAATATGATTGGGATTTTCACTCATTCATTTTTTTTTCAGCTTAGTCCCTTTATTATTAAGGGGTCAGTCACCATAGCAGAATGTACCACTAACCTATCCAGCACATGTTTTACGTGTTTAACGGATGCCCATCCAGCAGCAACTGATTGGGATTTGTTTCATAGTATTTTAGTAATAGAACGTTTTAAATGAGGGAAAGCCATTGTTTTCATAACTCTATTATAGGAGAAATCTTTGAATCTTTTCAAGTGCATGTCTACAGATTTGTTTTGTTTTGGACATCTGTGTCAAACACTTTGGAGAACCACTTTTAAGAGTCTGTGAATAATTTTATATTTCTCACTTTACTTTGGGAAGTATTTTTATATAATTAAACGACACTTTCTCTACCCTTTTCCTGGAATATCTCATACTTTGTGCAATTTCTTCATCTGGAAAAAAAACCATGCAGTATATGTAAGATTTGTCTATCAAAATATATATATAAAAAAAACACTAAAACAGTTTTATTTAGACCCTTTTAACATTTTTGTTTCTCTGAAGTGGAAGGCATCATAGTTGGAAAAAATGTAGAGCACAGTAAATGGAAGAATACAACAAATACTTCTTTTACAAACTTATTTGCTCAAATAATAAAAGAAAAACTCCACTGTGATGTTATAAAGACGTTCAGGAAAAAAAAATGTGTAAGACTGATGACAGCAGCCACAGGAGAGAACATCAAATTTACTGTCCTGTCCCATAGAGGCTGCATTAGAAATGTCTCACACAAGCGGTAATTCATTTTTTGTCATTTGAAGCAAAGATGATATACTACATACATGAATGATGCATAGAAATGTTTTTTTAAAAATCTAAATATTGAAAACTTTCAGGGATTTAAGATACTGATGACCATTAAACGTGTCATAACTTGTGAAAAGGGGCCATATTTGCTTACGTATGTTTTGAAGAATGTTCGAACCAGAGACTTAATCCAATCTAATGGCTGTGGCGATGCTAATGATACACACTTCATTTACATTTGTACTTATATAACACAAGGAAACACCAAAAATATTTCATGTGTATTAATATACTGTACAGTGCAGCATTATTGCAGAACCCTAAAATATATTAACCTGATCTAAAAAAGTGACTTTCCCACACAATCAAACCATGAAGAAAGTGACATAATAAAAGCTCTGCTGCTTTCTTGCCGTCCCACGATCGATTCGCTTAAGACTGTAATACGTTTTGAATATTTTAGCTCATCCATGAACATGATTTCTGCAGTCCTGTATGATGTAATAAAAATGACAACTTCTATAAATCCACATTCACAGTGTCATTAAACAACGGCTTTATTGAGAATACATCCCCTTCAGGAGCGAAAATTACATTGTTTCTTTAGCCTAATTGTTTGTCTGTGACAGAGAGACCAAATATTAAAGATTGAAATTCCCCTCACGCTTGAAGGGTGGAAGTTGAAATCCTAAAAATGGTTAGTTGAATGAGTAAAGTTGTTTATGAAGCTTTTCCTTTAACTTGTTCCAGGGAACGCCATTAAAATCCGTTCAAAAGACACTGATTATATGAACAAACTTATATCGTCCTCCTAAACTGGGTCTCCCAACATGACCAACTAAAAATACACTCAACCCTTGCGGCAGGTATAGCCTACTTTTTACGACCTTACCTCTTTTCAACATAAATGTGACTCTTCGACTGTGAAATGTGTGTTTTTGTCGGGCACTCGGTCTGGCAGGGTGTGGTGGGAACGAGAGTAATCGGCCTCCTCCTTTGTCTGCTTGTTCGACTCTCCTCCTCGTCCTCCTCCAGCTCAGGTCAGGCCTCCCTCACGTCCCGCCCTCCCAAAACAGCTCATCCAATCCGGCGTCCCTCTCGCAGGTCCCACGGGACAGGACACACCTCACATCTCAACCATTCAGCCATTCACAGCTGGCCAGATGCTCCTGGCCTTTATTACTGCCAGATCTCACTGTCAGTTCCCCGGCGCTGATCCAAAACACAGATCCACATCTGTACCCTCCTCTGGCCAGCGGCTTATGCAATGAAAGTCTTATATCGCAGTGTCAAGAAACAACAGAGCAGATTTGTCAAATTCACATTTACGAATTTATTATAAGGATGAACTTTATTTGAATGCATCGTCAAATAAATATTTTAATAAATGAGAATGTGTTGATCTAAGCTTAAAGGTACAGTTTTGTATATTAGTCTTCAGTTCTTTGTTGCAGAGCGTTTTGTAGGCATGTCTAGATTTAAAAAACTTTCTTCATTTACAGTAGCACATTTGACTGACAAAATAGAACAGATTGTTGAAAGGTTTCACTTAAAACTGCTGCCACCCCGTGGGTGATTTAGAAAACATCCACTGAATTAAGCTGCTGTAAAAATGCATCAGATTTTAGTTTTCTTTTTGCGTAAATCTGTTAATTAACCCCAGTCCTGATTAAAACTACTAAATTCCTTAGAAAATTATCCGAATTTTAACTCTTTAATAGCCAAATTCATAAATTATGTTAATGATTTAGTGGAAAAAAACACAAAATTACATGTTTTCAATATGAGAAGTAATTGTGAACTGGAATTTTTAACCTTTAATCACAGTCTTGGACAAGTGAATGATTAGTAGCAACATTGGATTTGATTCATTGTTAGATTTTCATTTGTTTCTCCCTAATTTACTGTTGGTGGCATTTTTTTTTTTTTTTTTTTTTTTGCCTGATTGACTTCCATTATAACCACATTTGATGGTACATAAATAAACAGTCTTTGTTTTTGTTTACTCCATGTAGTTTTGAGAGCTGAGATGCACATTTTGACTTTCTCATACAGGTAAGTGCGCAAAGGCCACTCTTACACACATTCACACACTTTAATTTGCTGTTATACTCCATATAAAATCCATAAACTACGATTTTTTTGCACAGGCCTATCTAAAGAGGTAATGGTGCCAACTGGTGATCAACAGTAAAAATGACTCAGGAAAAAAATTTGAACGGAAAACCACCAACAATCAAAAATACATCATCATATGGTGTCATGGTTTTGTAATCAAAAAATGGTCACACTTTACAATAAGGTTCATTAGTTACTGCTAATTAATGCATTTACTAACATGAACAAACAATGAACAATACATTTACTACTGTATTTGTTCATGTTAGTTAACGTTAGTTAATAAAAAATACAGTAGTTCATTGTTAGTTCATGTTAACTCATGGTGCATTAACTAATGTTAACAAGCATGGACGTGGATGTTAATAATGCATTAGTAAATGTTCAATTATGATTAATAAATGCTGTACAAGTGTTGTTCATGATTAGTTCATGTTAGTAAATGCATTAACTAATTAACCTTATTGTAAAGTGTTACCCAAAAAATGTAGTTATAATTGAAGTCAATGGGGAAAAAACAGCACCAACAGTAAATTAGGGAGAAAAAAAGAAAATGAATCAAAAACAATGCATCAAAGCTAATGTCGTTACAAACTATTCACAGGGCCAAGAAGTTGATAAAAGGTAAAAACTCCAGTCCACAATTACTTTTCATATTAAAAATTTGTCACTTTGTTTTTTTCACCAAATCAGTGACATCATTTGTGTACTTGGCCATCAAAATGTTAAAATCCTGTAATTTTCTATAAGCAATTTAGTAGTTTTGATCAAGACTGAGGTTGATTAACAGATTTAGGCAAAAAAATAATTATCTGATGCATTTTTACAGCAGTTTAATTCACTGGATGTTTTAATCCCTAACATAACAGAAGGGTAGTACATTAGTCTAGAGTTTCAATGGACTTCAGGTCAAAAGAGTTGTTCTCAAAAAAAAAAAAAAAAAAAAATAAAATATATATATATATATATATATATATATATATATATATATATATATATATATATATATATATATATATATATATATAAATATATATATATATATATATATATATATATACATATATATATATATACATATATATATATATATATATATATATATATATATATATATATATATATATATATATATATATACATATATACATATATATATATATATATATATATATATATATATATATATATATATATATATATATATATACATATATTGTAGTACCAAGACAAAATAAAAAATATATAAACATTTTAAAGCATTTTCTCAAAATATGTCAAAATAAAATTTGTCACCAAAAAATCATTCAGCTACAGAAGCTGAATTAAGACTCAAAATCACCCCAGAGGGGATGAAAACACCCCCAACAGTACATAAGGGTTAAAAGGTAGAAAATTGCAGCCGAAATAGATAATTTGTTTGTAAATAATAATATTGCATTGGCGTGGTGACTGTGACGCAGAAGGAAGCGCTGTTGCTTCACTGCAAGAAGGTTGCTGATTCGAGCCTCAGCTGGGTCAGTTGGCATTTCTGTGTGGAGTTTGCATGTTCCCTTGAGCTTGCATGGGTCTCCTCCAGTCCAAAGACATGCGCTATACATGAATTGGGTAAGCTGAATTGTCTGTAGTGTATGTGAGTGGATGAGTGTGTATGGGTGTTTCCCATTGATGGGCATCTGTTGTGAAAAGACATATAGTGGATTAGTTGGCAGTTCATTCTGCTTTGGCAAGCCCTGATAAATAAAGGGATTAAGAGGAGAAAAAAGAATGAATAATAATATTGTAAATAATGCTCAGATCTCTTAAACAGAAAAATTTCCCTTCATAAGACCTAATTGTCAAGATGAATAACCAATGGGTATACATTTTGTTTTGCCTATTGGCTATATATTTCTCTTTCTTTTTTCTTTTTTTTTTTTTGTCTTTTTTTACTTGCAATTAACTTGCCATTAACTTTCATTTTGTTAGTCCTTATGAGCATATTGTAAACACATTTTAATGTTGGGTGAATTATTGTTTCAGTGTCAGTTGGCTCTGATATTTATTGTATTGATATCTTTGTGCGTGTAATTCAAGTCATCATTTTGGATTATTTTCTGCAGTTACACTTTTGTTTATCAACCATTGCTCAATCTTTGTCACTGATGGTGCAAGGTTCAGCCAAAATAACAGTACTTTTGTTCATGGTAGTTTATGTTCACATAATTCAAGAAAGTGTAAAAGAATAATATTTATTAAAAGGGCAGTTAACCAAAAGTTAAATCACCCTTGAGACCTTAGTTCATATTCAGAACACAAATAAATATACTTTTGATGAATTCTAAGAATTCTCTGACTTTCCAGACAGCAAGACCTAAAAAAAATCTAAAGTGGTTTATGTCTCATCAGTGGTTCAATCGTAATGTTATGAAGTTAAGAGAATAGGGTTTATTTTGTGCACAAAATCACTCAAGTGTCCCGCTGCTGGCATAAAACCCGAATGCCCCATATTTATATATATATAGGGGATATGTTTACATAAAACTGAAATTCTCATACTGACATATTCATTGATTTATAAGAACCAAATTAACCTTGCTTAAGGCAAAAACAAAATGACATGGTTCACAATCGCAAATAAGGAATTCCTTTTTTGGGTGTTTGATATTGTTGCGGTTTGAAACAGTGACGTCAGAAACATAAGACAGGGTGGATCCTGTAATTCCATTATAACCTTCAGTAGAATGCTAACCATGTGACAAACATGCATAACATCATTTATACAACAGTTCTTACTGGTTCTCAAATCTGATTGGTTTAAAGTTGTACAGTATTCACATGTGTATCACTCCACTCACAGCAAGTGATAAGCTGCATTTGTTTGTTTATGAAACACACACCACCAGTCAAAAGTTTGAGGACAGTATGCTTTTTAAGTGTTTCAAATCAGCTTCTCCTGCTCAACGAGGCTGAATTTTTTTTCATCAAAAGTACAGTACAAAGGGTAAAATTGTGAAATGTTATTGGACTATAAAATAACTGTTCAAAAGTAGTTTAGCATTTAATTTAATTATTTATTCCAGTGATTTAAAAGATGAATTTTTAGCTTCATTACTCCAGTCTTCAGAGTCACAGAAATCCTTCAGAAATCCCTCTAAAAGTAAATGTTAATAATTATTATTATTAATAATATTATTATTATTAATAAAAATTATAACAATAATAATAATAATAATAATAATAATAATAATAATAATGACCAGAGTAATCATTCACAGGTAATCAAATTTTCAAATAAATATTTTTTATCTTCATTTGTGAAAAGTCATGACATTTGGACTCAGAATAATGACATTTTTTGAGTAAACTGCCCATCTAAACATGCTTTTAGTCATGAATTTTCTGGCCAAAAACATCTGACTTGTTTTTTTATTAATTCTTATGGTGCTGTTATTTTTAGGTATGGAATAGGATTATCTGAAATATGGTCATGCACATAGCCTGGTTAATAGTTTGAGCACAAACTACATTTTTTTACCAATTATTTAAAAGTTCTGAAAGTTAGTAAAAGACAAAGTGCTCTGATGTAAACATAAATATGTAAGAGATGTAATTTTAATTGATTTGTGGTGTAGATTTGTAGTCATTTAAATCTGCTCGCACCAATAGATGGCAGCAGTACTTTAGAAATACCTTGTATTTATTCATTCATTCATTTCATTTTCTTTTCGGCTTAGTCCCTTTATTAATCTGGGTTCGCCACAGCGGAATGAACCACCAACTTATCCAGCAACTTATCCGTGTTTTATGCAGCAGATGCCCTTCCAGCCACAATCCAACAATGGGAAACACCCATACACTATGGGCAATTTAGCTTATTCAATTCACCTGTACCGCATGTCTTAACTGTGGGGGAAACCGGAAACGGACACGAGCACAGGGAGAACATGCAAACTCCACACAGAAATGCCAACTGACCCAGCCAGGGCTCGAACCAGTGTCCTTCTTGCTGTGAGGCGAGTTTACAATAAAAGTATGTTGTCAGTCATGTATTATTTTTATGGCAGAATAAATTTTATGGCTGTTTTATCTTTTAATCCATTAAATGTGTAGGAGCCATAATTTGATAATATACAATTTATTAATAGTGCTGCTCAAACTCATGTACCGTTAACACGTTGATGTGTTTAGTTGTGTACATTTGATTTCCTTCTTTGTTTGTAATGGTTTGCTCCGCCTTTATTGCACTCATTCATTCATTTATTTTCTTGTCGGCTTAGTCCCTTTATGAATCCGGGGACACCACAGCGGAATGAACCGTCAACTTATCCAGTACGTTTTTTTACGCAGCGGATGCCCTTCCAGCCGCAACTCATCTCTAGGAAACATTCACACACACACACACACATACTGTACACACTCATACTCATACACTACAGACAATTTAGCCAACCCAATTCAACTGTACCACATGTCTTTGGACTGTGGGGGAAACCGGAGCACCCGCAGGAAACCCACACAAATGCAGGGAGAATATGCAAACTCCAACTGCCAACTGAGCCAGCCAAGGCTCAAACCAGCAACCGTTTTGCTGTGAGGCGATCATGCTACCCACTGTGCCACCATGGTTATAATTTGCTCTGAGCCGAGATTCGAACCAGCGACCTTCTTGCTGTGAGGCGAGAGCACTACCTACTACTTTATCGCACTGTTTTAAGTTACATTACAAAATAAAAAGCAGTTTTTTTGACCTGAGTTTATAATTATGATGCTTTATAATTCAGTAAACATCTTTAAATGTAAAGAAACCCCAGTCAATTTATTGCCCGACTGATTTTTGAAATTCTGACAGTATAAATGTATTGTTTTTATTTTCATTTTACATTTTCCTCCAACTAATATCTTTTCCATTAAGTATTATTTTGCTTTTAGTTCTAGATTACTACTAAATATATATTAAATAAAGTTTCAGTTTGGAAATTGCTTGTGCATTTATAGCAGGATCGGAAGGCCACAAGGCACATTCTGCAAACAAATTTGGAAGAATACGTGGAATATCTGAATGGTGGGTGATTTTACAGTCAACCTTAAAGTTAAGCGGTTTACTCGACCTCATGTTGTTATTCCAAACCACGAGAAGTTCATTCCTCTCACAAAACACATGAGGGAATCAGGAAATAACAGATAACAAAACTATAAATCAAGCGGTTTAATATCAGACACAATTGTCCTCATGTCTTCACTGTCTCGTGTTCCTCGTACATTCCTGCTGATAATCCAAAACAAAAATAATACAAAGACTTTAAATTGCATTAACAAGATCTGCACGTCATTACTCAAGTGTTCAATAAATCATATATACAACATCAATCAATCAATCATCATAAAGTCATCTTCTTCCTGTCTGTGTACTCCTGTGTACGTGATAGAAGACATGTTTCGTAATGAGCTAACATTGCTCACTGGAAGTTAAGCCATGTTAAGCATGTTAACTATCAGCAATAGTGCCAATGGCAATAGTATTTTGCGCAATTAGACACAAACCAGCAAAGACTCACCTGTTGTTAACATTTTTGGAGTAATTGACATAAAATTGACGTAAAGAGTTCCAAAAGCTAAGATTAGGTTACAGGTACCGTGGGAATTTGTGAAACAGGCTCAGCAAATGTTCATATATGGGTCACTGCTGCACTGAAATCACAATGCATGATACGTGAGTCAGATCTCCATACTTTCATCTGCAATATTCATTATGTGTGGAAACGGGCAGGGACAACAGTGATAGAAAAAGTGAGAAATGCTTCTTTTATTGTGCCCCAAAATTTTAGTATGCAAAATGTTTTAGCATATCAAAAAAGATTTTAGTACAGTTTGTGTTCATACAAGAGAAAACAGTTATTAATTATCACAATAATGTTCAATAATCATGAATAATAATACTCATAAGCATCATTAGAAATACAACACAAATGCATAAAAGACGAAAAAAAAGATGAATAATAATGATTTAATGAATCAAAGACGGATAATAAAACCCAATGCAATGTGATATACATACATACAACTTCAGAGACGTACCATTATTTTCCTCTTCAAAGACTGGGGAGCCTGTTGCCGTCACACTAGAAAACCAACACGTGTGTTTGAGGATGTGTCGACGACTGAGCTTCCAATGAGTGCAGCAAGAAGCCCTCACCTTTAGAGTCAAAATTTAGAGATCTTGAGTGAGTTGATCAGGCCTGCTCGTTCTCTCTCTCAACTAGGTGCAAAGCACAAATTTGAGGTTTGTAGTGTCAGCATTACCTGGAGTCAATATTCTACCTCCTCATATTTGGAGGAAAGTGTGAAGTTAACCTTAATGTCACGGGACCCTTCTCTGGTTATTTGGTTATTTGTGTGTTTATCATAGAGTCAATATTTTACCTCCTGAAATTTGGAGAAAGTGTGAAGTTAACCTTAAGGTCGTGAGACCCTTCTCTGGTCTTTTGATTAATCACCGAGCGTAACGGAAAAAAAAAAAAAACAATAACAACCCATCTCCATGAAATGCTTTTGTGGTTGTTTGCGCCACATCGCCATGTTTAGATAATATATGTTACTACCAATCTATACGTTTTTTTGATAAATGTCTACAGTAATTAGAGTTGAATAAAAAGTAAACAGAGAGCATAGTTAGGTAAAACCAATAAAGCATAGTTCTCCTAAAAGAAAAATCCTGCTTTTTTTCTTTCTTTTCACTGTTTAGGAAATAAAAAAATAAAGAATAGTGGTGATGCAATTAGAAAATAAACTTTGTCTCAATAGACTTCTTTAGATCTATCCACTATCACCAAAACTACATAACTATAACATGAAAACGACATTATCACAGACAAGAGTATGTTTGCTCATCTACACTCACATTAACCAATATAAATACACAATATTTTTAATATTTTACACACTTTTCAATTACGGCACTTTGCAATTTCCTCACACTGGTGTCAGTTGTTCTGATACTAACATCTAGCTAAACCTGTTTCTGCGCATCTCAATAAAGGCATGAATTGTTTCCTTTACTGATCTGAACTCAGGACACATTCAATTTATCTGAGCCCTTCTTATTTTCAGCTACAAGTAGGACAAGACACTTTAAAGTTTCAAGCTAATTCATGACACAGATATTCACTGAAAAAAGTAGATTAATGTAGACAAAATATCTGAATGATTTTGAGTAATTTTTAAAAATTAAGATTTCGACTGCTGTCGACACCAATAGCCTAGTGGTTAAGTGCACTGACAAACAGAATCAAGCTGCTCACGTTGACACAAGTGTGATTCCCAGCTCTGATCATTTCCTCTCTCTGGTCCCAATGCTTTCATAGGCAAATAAAAGATGAAAACCCACTAAAAAAATAATTTAAAAAACACTTGAACTGCTTTACTGCCTAGTCCTGCTCTAAGATATCCTTACAGGTATAGATTTCAACAGATTTCAAGTTTATTTGGCATGTCATTCCATTGTTTTGTTTTCCATTGTTTACTATTCAGTTAGTAGGTCAGTCTTTGTTAGTAGAGTGATTGTTCTTGTTCTGATTGTTCTTGATATGGTATCAGTCTTTTGGCAACAATGTTTATTGGTTTAAAAGAAAAAAATATTAAATTAAAGAGGTGTTATATTAAAAACTTTACTTGAGTTTTATTAATGTTCAGTGAGATGGTCAGCTTACCAGAAGGCTGGTCAATTTACCAACTGGCTCAGATCAATTTACCCCATTTTTTTAATCAATTTGTCATTCTAAAGTGACTAAAATCCTCCAAACAGGGTGATGAACAGTCAGCTAGTGTCTCCTGAAAGAATTTCCCGAAAGACCTCTTCAGCTGAAAAGCTAACTTTTGCTAACGAAGTGCTAACATTATTTTGGTCTGATTAAAATCATTATGTTTGTCATCAAACTGGAGAAAGACTTAATGGTGGAGGTGAAGAATCATGGTTTGGTGTAGTTTTTGCAGTAGGAGTTTGATCTCCTGTACAGATAATTAAATGCAAATGTTTATCAAAATTTCCTTCAGCGACATGCAGTTCCTTCCCTGCATTCATAGCCCAATCATCCAGACGTTTTCATTCAGCTCAATGCACCCCATCTCACAAAATAATGGGAAAAGCAGTTCCTTGAAACTGAAAACATAGAAATGTCATGCAAAGAGTCTGAAATTAAATGGCCAGCAAAGAGTACTGATCTAAACCTGATTTAAATTCTTTGGAAAATCATTGTAGACAAACTTAAAGCTAAGAAACCAGTAAACTGTGGAAGAGACTGAAACTAAATTGTTATTGTTTGTGACCCTGTACAACAATAAATACAGATTATTATTTTTTCAAGTACTGTACGGTAAGGGGTAGGAGGGTTGGAGTGAACCCAGCAGGTTACTGTTGTAGGTTTTTGGGTTTAAACATCATAAACACAATAGATTGAACAAAAATATCGAATCCTAATCTACATTCAAACTAAGGTTCATTACATTGAGCAACATTAATAACAATAAAAAACAATAAAAAAAAAAAAACTTTGACCTTGATCTTTGAATCTAATTCATCTGTACATGTATTATTAATAAATACATAAAAAATCATGTCAACATTCTTGAGCTAGCTTATTTAACAATGTAAAACCTGGACTAATCTACTGTGAAAAGAAAACTGACGCAAGGACAGACCAGCTGATAGAAAATGAGCAATGTATATGCACACATCATTGACCAGGGGTCTCTAATTTCTATTCTAAAGGGTCCCTGCAGAGTATAGCTCCACCTTTCATTAACACAGCTGCCTGGAGGTTTCAATAATACCTAATACAACCTTTATTGGAATGTTCAATTGTGTTTGTAGCGTTAGAGCTAAACTCTGCAGGACACCAGCCCTCCAGGAACAAGTTTGGTGACCCGTGCTATAGAATGTAAAAAAAAAAAAACTCACTCTCACGTCAAAAAAACTGGTTTCAGGGTTTTTGGGGAAACTGGTTTCTTGTAGATGCATCCTTGCGCTGTGTGTAAGAATATTGTGAAACTTTCAGGTGAGTATTCAAGGTGATGACTCATTCGACTGGTTCACTAAGAAGAACCGGTTAAATTATTTGTGTGCGATCTAGCCATTATGAAAATGCATTTCTCAAAACATCTGCTTACCAATGAAGTAAAATAAATAATAATTCACAAATGTAATCCAACCAATGCCTTTCTTCAGAAATATAAGTCTGATGTTGATGTGAATTACTCCTTTCATCGCTCTTTGGAGAAAGACTTCATTCATTTGCTTTCGTATTGTTTTTATTCAGTTTTATTTTATATGTGACTTTTCTATTTGTTTTAAAGATTTTTTGGGTTTTCTGTTAGCCAAGTGTCACATTTATAAATGTTTATTGGCTCTAAACCTTTATTTGGTTTATTCAGAATTGACCTTGACCAATGTTTGGAAACTATCTAAAATTCTATTAATCCAAAAGCAATGAAAACTGTCTCTTTATATTCATCTTTCGCGTCTGTTTAAGATGTAATTTCACTGCATTATTTTTGTTTTTGCTATCCCATGGCATTGTCTGTTTCTGAGTATATTTCCTGTGCTTTTTTAATATTTACATTTTGCTTGTCTCTGTGTTTATGATTGTATTTGTTCTGTTTGTTTGACATTAATTGATTTGATTTTTCAGAAATCTTGACTGTCAGTGCCAATGCATTCAAATACATTTACATCCAATTTTGAGACATTTTTGTTATACATTTGGTTCTGAATTAATTTTGAAATAGATATTTCATTTTACTAAAACATCCCACACAAGGTCTAATTATGAAACTGCAATTCTTCTTTCCTAACCCTGAGTTTAAATGAAAAAGGGGCACATAAAATTTACGTTACACACATTTATTCAATTTGCGTATTCCACTTTCAGTTGAATTTTCCAATTTATAAAGTGCTAAAGTTAGTATATAATATCAAAACTGTTGTTGTAAATGGCAAATGTAAATAATATAGCACATACTTTATGTCATAGAAAATGCTAAATTTAACAATATTAACACTAGTATTTTACATATTGCATTGCCGTTTTGTAGAGAACTTTGCTAAATTGATTTTGCTACTAATATGCTTCCACGTGAGGGTGGGATTGGGAAGTTTACAGAGGCAAGACCTAAAGCAGAGTGAGGTGTGACCAGATGGTTACACAAACCTGATTTTAGATTGTAGCTCAGACGAGACACAAGTCAGGAGGGGCCAAAAAAGCAGGTCTGAAACACACACAGGGACAACTACTATCAAACACGCTTACTTCGCCGGCAGAGACGACACTTGCAGGAGAGTGAGACACTGCTGAGGGATTTACTTGAGGAAGGGAAAAAGAGTGGAGTCTGGATGGACACCCTCTGCAGTCTCAGTGGCCTGGACCCTCTCTGGGTAAGTCTTAGACCAGTTGGCGAGATCTGCCAGTTTGCAGGCACATGAGGAGTTAGGAGACTGCTGTCTAGTCTGACACGATCATGCTTTCTGTAGTGTGCTGAACCAACTAGCTAACATTTTCTTGCAGTATTAAATGTCTGAAGAAAATACAGGGCATCTTAATTTTATCTGTTTCTGTAGTTTCCAATATTTGAAAATAGTTTTCTCTAGTTCACAAATTGATAAAAAAATAACCGTTTAACTTGAACTCAGGTCTATAGATAATTATGCCTGTGTAGATATTTATAATTCCTTATGTTACATGTTAAGGAGTTTCAGAGGTCTAATGGTTTAATGTTTCAGGATTGGAACGTCACGTGGTACACAGAACATCCAGACCTCACAAAGTGCTTCCAGCACACGATACTGGTGTGGTTCCCTTGTTTCTATCTCTGGATCTGTGCCCCTTTCTACTGCTTGTATCTCAAATTCTATTACAATGGACGCATATCTATATCCAGCCTCTGCTGTGCCAAGATGGTAAGTAATACTAGTCACGTTCTAGTTTTTATCCTAATGCCTTTCTAAAGACAAGAAATTAATTCTGTGGGAAGAACAGATAAACAGATCATATCACATCATAGCTGCCCTAAATAAAAAGGTGCACAAATGTGATTTTGAATGCCTTTTTTTGACCCTTCTGTTCAAAGATCTTACCATCTAAATATCATAAAGAACCTGTTTCAACAACAAAGAACATTTCATGCAACTGTACGGTAAAGACTAAAGGTTCTCTCATCGAACCCAATAAAGAACCCAAATTTTAAGTGTGTGTAAGTCAAGTCTAATAGGGAAAACAATACTGGTGAAAAGGTTTAGGGTCAGAAAGATCTCTCTCTCCTTAAATAATTGAACATTTTATTCTGCAAGAATGAATTAAGTTGCTCAAATGTGCTGGTTAACAGTAAATGTTCACAGTAAAGACCACAAAAGTGCACTAAATACTTTTAGTTAGAATAACTAGACCACAAAAAAGCCTTTTTTAAAGATTGTTTGTCTTGTTTCTAGTCCAAATATCAAATAATGCTTAAATTAAGAAGCATTTCTAGACAAGCAAAATACATTGTCATGTTTTAAGAAATAATATGTCAAAATTAAGTCAGTTTTTCCTTACAACAAGCACAAAAATCTGCCAATGGGGTAAGCAAAATAATCTTATGTCAAAAGGGAAAGCAAAATTATTTAGCTTACCCCATTGGAAGATTATTTTGCATTATTATTTTGTTTTAAGAAAAAAAAAGTTTTTTAAGTTTTTTAAAACAGGAATTTTTTTTTGCTTGTCTAGAAAATACTGATAATTTAAGAATTTTTAGATATTTGGACAAAAGTAAGATTTTTTTAAAAATCAAGATTTAAAAAAAGCATTTTTTGCAGTGTAGTGTCATCCGAGTCATCCCAATGTTAGGTTGATTTGTAAAAAATCATGTGAGAAGAAATTATATAGACAATTCACAATAACAAACTATTTTACATATATTTAAATAAATAAATGATAGAATAAATTGAAAAGCATCAAAGACTCAACCGTCCCCCAACATTAGAATAGACATGCAAGTAAAACATTTGTTGAGGGAATGACAGAATAGTGTTGCTCACATGTTTTTGTGCACATCTTGTAGGGTTTGGCTCTCTGTCTGGCCTCCATTGGTTTTTTGGAGACGGTCTACCTGCTGGTGGAAAGAAGCAGAGACATAGAGCATCTCATGGTCTTTCTCCTGAGCCCTATTATCCGTAGCCTTACCATGGTAAATCACACTATTAATATTCTGAACCTCCACATTGATAACTATATGTAAATTATTTAAAAGTATATGGTATTAAGATTCAAATGACTCTATTTCAAAATTTTCATTGTTATGAAACATGAAACTCAGAAAAACATTAAGTCTAAAGTCATAATTCAAATTGTTTAAAAATATGGTCAAATGCTCCAAAATGTTTTTGGATGTTTCTAAACTGACCCCACTGTGTCCTCAGATACTGGTGATGTTGATGATCCACTTAGAAAGGCTGAGGGGCTTTCGTTCCTCTGTGTTTCTCTTTCTGTTTTGGATGCTTTCGGTGGTCTGCTCACTGGTGCCTCTCAGAGCCAACATACAAGCCAACATAAAGGAGGTCTGTACATCAACACTATTATCCCACAGTGGTATAACAAAATAATTGATTATGGGTAACACATTATTAAATGTCACCTTTGTCCCGCTGATGATCATTAACTACATCAGCTTGTAGTCATTAGAGTTTCAGTCTTCTCAATGTCTGCTGACACTTTATTGTGATCATCTCACAACTGAAGTTCAACTAGTACAAGTAATTTTACAAGTACGCATAACTTATTTTACTAACGCTATCAATAACATACTATTTCAGTCAACAAGTAATATTCTACATTTACATGAGTACATGTAATTTATTAATAATAATGCAGTAATTAAAAGATAGTTTTATCATAGTTTTATGAGTAAATTCAGCACAGATTGTAAAAATTCAGAGAAAGTTATCTATAGTGGCCTCATAAAAGTATTCTAATATGGAAACCACACAGGAATAATGAAGCTTATTATGTAGTGAATGACTCCTTAAGAAATCCCTGGCAAATGTGTACCTGATCACTCTGTGTACTTGATTGGTGATCTCAACAGAGTGGAAAATCAAATCCTATCATTTTTAAATAATAAAACTGTGGTAGTCATTTTGTGCTAAGAAGTGCTGACTAAAAAATGAATAAACCTTAACTCAAAAGGTCAAAGCACCATACTTAAATATGGTACAAAACTGGCTCTAAGATTCTTTGAAAAAAAGGTAAGTTCTTCTTCTTCAGTATGAAATTGTAATAGGTAAGAAATCATGCTTTAGCAGTCAATTAATGAAGTTTTGTTTCTCGCCACTGTCGTCACTGGCTTGCTTGGTTTGCACTTGTGGAGCTGCGCATCGATGGATTTGCTCTTCAGTGTTTGGACTTTCAGCAGTGAAATTTAATCCACACTGAACTGAACTAAACTGAACTTAAACTCTGACAAACTGGACCGAAGCAGTTTCAATTTACTAGAACTTCTATGTTAAGCTGCTTTGACACAATCTACATTGTAAAATAGAAATAAACATGAATTGAATTATTAAAATGAGTGTACCGTCTCTGTGTAAAGTGCTGTCTACATCCTACTGATAACCAGTCATGTGTTTTACAGGGTTTCTCTGCAGATCCGATGAGATTTGCGGCATTTTTCACATTCTTCTCTCTTCAGCTGGCACAGCTCATCCTCAGCTGTTTCGCTGACCAGCGGCCAGACACTCTTAAACCTGTATATGTGAAGGTACAGCTTCATCAATGTTATGACCGAACTTATTATTTGGTAACACTTTACTTGAAGGGGTTGATTCGCATGTGTGTCATTTCTAGACTCTACCGCTCCCTGTTTTCATGTCTGAAAAAACACAGAGCTCTCAGTCAATTGGCGGGGATTAGGTTCTTTTAAGCATGTTTGTAATTGATGCGTCCACATGAGTATCCTGACCAGCTCATGAAGGAGTTTGAGCGTCAGATCCATCGTACATCCAGTGTACTGCACTGTCGCTGTGCACTATTTGTGCCAAACTTATTCTAAGCTAAAGTCTTTTCTAAACTCTAATATCTGCATTCTGTATATTATATTAGGCTTCATGACAGTCTTATGAACAGCTCGTTGAAAGGTGTCACCTTTCTGATTTTTTAAATGTTTGGTAAATAGTTAAAATTGCTAATACCTTGTTTTTTTCACTAGAACCCATGTCCAGTTGAGGATGCCTCTTTCCTGTCAAAATTACTTTTCTGGTGGTACGGCAGGTAGAGTCGCCTCTCTGTCTCTTTTCTGGACTTCTGAGATTGTTGAAAAGCTTTGGAGAATAAAAGATCACTGATATACTGAGAAATGCAGATATTTGTGCTCCACAGACTGGTGGTGAAGGGCTACCGCTCACCTTTAAAAGCTGAAGATCTCTGGTCTCTACGAGAAGAGGACACATCTGAAAAAATCATCTGTGATCTAGAAAAAGAGTGGGCAAAACAATGGGCCAAACTGCAACAGTAAGACACCTGCTATGTCCTTAAATGCACGTTTTCCATTCTGAGATGATGATTTTATTAATTGTTGTGCCAACATTGAATATTTACTCCAAAAAATGTTTGGATTCAAGAATGTTTAATTAAGATTATAACTATTCCAGCAGTGATTACAATGTTTCTGGCTAGTTACATGTGTGTCTGATCATTCCTCCACAGGAAAAAGAGCTCTCTGAATGAAGCGCAAACACTTGGTTTTAAGCTGAGTTCCTGTGTTAAGCAGCTGTTCAGAAAACTCTTTAAGGAACAGTGTACAGGTTTTGTTCTGTTTAGGACACTGGCCAAAATATTCAGCCCCTACTTTCTGACTGGGACTCTCTTTCTTGTCATCCAAGATGCTTTGATGTTCTCCATCCCACAAGTACTAAGGTGAGAGCAGCAGCAATGATCCAGCATTGAAAACTAAAAGCAATGATCAGCTCACCAAGGCTGCATGTATTAAATTAAAACACAGCAATAAATAAATGCAATAAAAGTAAAAGTTTTTAAAGCATTTTAAAATATCATTTATGTTTGTGATATTCAGCATTATTAATCCAGCCTTCAATCTAGTGTAATTAATCTAAAATTATGATTAGCTTATAAAATATATGGATTCTTGCTGAATAAATGGATTCATTTCTTTTACAAACACAAAACATTAAATTGACAAATACAAATTCTACTTTAAACAAAGAGATGTCTATAATTAAATGACATATCTATAATAAACATGAACTTATTTACACCTTGCCATTCACAAAGTCTAATAGTAAAGGGACTAAGCCAATGAGAAAATGAATGAATGAAAGGTCTTAAACAAAACAAAAAATCCGACTCTATCTTTCTATGTTCTGGTTGTATTTTAATATAAAACATGTTAAATAATTATATATTGTTACGATACCATCACTAAAACAACAAATGTAATGGTGGTCTAAAACCTTTGCACAGTACTGTACATATATAATGGCATGCTAATCGTTGGGTCTCAGTAAATCATAATAATGTTTGTTCTTGTTCTTCAGTTTACTGCTTGGCTATGTGAGGGATGAAGATGCCCCCTTGTGGAAGGGTTACCTCTTCGCCTTTTCTCTGTTCCTGTTGTCTTGTCTGCAGTCCCTATTTAACCATCAGTACATGTATACCTGCTTAACAGTTGGCATGAGGGTTAAAACTGCAGTTATGGGCCTGGTGTACCGGAAGGTAAATCTTAAGTGTTTACTAGCAAATGCAAAGAGGCAATAAATGGGTCTTACATTTACTCTGGTTGTCCACAGTCTCTGGTCATCAACAGTGCAGCCCGCAAGACATGTACAGTCGGAGAGATAGTGAACTTGGTTTCAGCTGACACCCAAAAACTTGTGGATTTCGTAATGTACTTTAATGCATTGTGGCTGGCACCCATTGAAATCGCCTTGTGTCTTTTCTTCCTCTGGCAGGTAAGAACAGATGCTTCTATAGAAATAACCCTAGTCATCTCTATGCTTTACCAAAAATGGCAAGGTAATATTGAGCAAGTGACAATTCTGACAGAGCTCAAATAATCAAAAAAAAAAATGTATGAGTTACAAAAATTATGCAAAGTATACTTTACCATGGTGATGTGCCACTGACCAGCTATTTCTGTGCAACCTCATCCAAAAAGCTTGCTCATTAGGTGGCAGACTCTACTCTTGAAGCATATAGTGTAAATATCATTCCACTACTTTTGATGCAGCAATATGTAGAGTGCCTCTTTCAGATATCTGCACGGCAGCTACATGAGCATCACCTTGTACATTCACAGGGTTTTATTTTCTGAATGTGGCCACTTCTATGAACAGTTCTGCTATACTTAGAGGATGTTTGAGCCTATTCCTCGTGACTTGGCTGCATTTGCCTTCCACCATGTAATGACCATCTCTGGCCGTCTAGAATAGTAAAAAAGAACACTAAGAGAACTGAACACTAGACAATAGAGCACTGAGATTCTGTCTGGAGATGGGGATGCCATGTAGTGTGAGAGATGAGACTCCTTCCACCATGTAATGACCTTTTCTGACGATTTTCCACCATTCACAGAATCACAGTTACCTTAATATAAAAATGTTCATTTCATTGTATGTACTTATTCGACATAATTAATTACTTCATTTGTTTTATTATTGTTTCTGTTAGTTTTTAATTTCCAATATTGTTATTTAATCACAAATAAAGATAAAAATATATACGCATAGGAGTATTTCCACCTCACGTAAAAGCCTAGATTGAAGGACAATGAGTACACATTTAGAATCTTTACCCAGTGGCAAGCTGTTTTGTACGTTAAAGTATAATTTTGCAGTTTTTTCTGAGAGTAAATCAATTTCAATGTTGTTAATGACAAAATTTTCTAATTTTTTAATTCTTTCAATGTCTCGCCCCTGTGCAGCATCTCGGTCCATCCACCTTGGCTGGCATCACCACTGTGATACTCATCTTTCCTTTAAATGGGTTTATTGCCAAAATGAGAAGCAAGCTCCAGGTATTGTCCATGTTGTTCCACTGAGACACAGTGTCGTCAATCTGCTTCAAGTCTACAGATATTCTGAACTCGCATGCATTTACTGCTTTCAGGAGGTCCAGATGAAACATAAGGATGAACGCATAAAGTTGATGAACGAAATCTTGAGTGGCATAAAGATCCTTAAGTTTTATGCCTGGGAAAAGGCCTTCAGAGAGCGAGTGCTGGGATACAGGGAAAAAGAGCTGAATGCTCTGAAGAAGTCCCAGATACTTTACTCCGTTTCCATCGCCTCCTTTAACTCATCAACATTATTGGTATATTTCAGAGACATCAGCAAAACCATATTTTTTCAAATAATCCTAACATTTATATAATTATATGGCTTACTCTACTTTGCCTACAGATTGCGTTTGCCATGTTCGGGGTGTATGTGCTAATTGATGATAAGCATGTTCTGGATGCTCAGAAAATCTTTGTGTCCATGGCTCTTATCAACATACTTAAAGCTCCACTCAGTCAACTGCCAATTGCAATGAGCACTACTATGCAGGTGAGCATCAGTAATATATGCACTATATGTATTATAATGTTAAAGCACTTTATTTAGAGAAATATTTGTTTTTCTCAATTCTAAGGTGGTGGTTTCTCTCAAACGTCTTGGGACGTTTCTCGATCAAGATGAGCTGAAACTTGATAGCGTGCAGAGAGTTCCATACAATCCCAGTGAGTGCATTAGCTTTTCAGTGTTTTCAGACTCTTCTATGATGTAAAACACTTATATGCCTCATAAGAGGAACATTTTTACATGTTGTGCAATAAAGAGATGTTTGCCCTATCAGTGTGAAGGAAGAATTCTAAAGCAGGAGGGCATAACCAAAACCATTATTGAAATATATAAATAAACAAATAATGAGTTACTGATTTCACCAAAACCACCCATCTTGAGGAATATTTTTGCAGATCTTTTGCAAGACAAGCTCAGTTGTGTAGGCCTTCATCATTTAAGCACTTTAATTCAGCAATATTTATGTAACTGTTTTCCACATTTTGTGTTAAAGATCTGTTTGTATATCCGATTTATTAAAAATATTTTTTGTATTAAATAAATGAAAAGCTCCAGGCTTTCGCTTTATTTTTAATAACAAAGCCAGGCTTATGTTAATGCATGGGTTTTTTTTTATGTAAACGCATTAACCAGAATTGTCACACTGTTGCCTTATTACCATGTGGTATGGCTTTATGAGCTTTTATTCACACAGTATAGAGATGCATCACCCCAAATTACTGTTAGGTCCATAGATATTTGAACATTGATGCAATTATAAAATTTTGGCTCCACACACCAACACAATGGATTTGAAATGAAACGAACAAGACAAGCTTTAACTGCAGACTGTCAGCTTAAAGCTGTGGTCACACTGGACTTTTCTCCCCGTAGACTTCAATTTATACGCATGCGAATGCGTCAGACCGACAATGCAAGTTCGTGGGTCAAGTTGCAAGTTGGGAAATCGCATTACTTAACTGCATGAGACCAATCAATACATGATCTGTCTGGAAAGAAAATTTTAAATATGGACAAAACGCTCACTTTTTAAAATGTCATTTTGTTTAATCCCACCCCTTTTTTGCAGTGCTATACAATAGAATTTCGCAAGCGTAACCCTAGTGTGACTGCGGCTTTATTTTGAGGGTATTTGCATCCAAATCAGGTGAATGCTGTAGAAATTACAAGACTTTCCTCTTGTTACTCGCCACTTGTTAAGAGTCTAAAAGTAATTGGACAATTGGCTTCTCAGCTGTTCCATGGCCAGTTGTGTGTTATTCCCTCATTATCCCAATTACAATGAGCAGATAAAGGGTCCAGAGTTAATTTCAAGCATGCTATTTGCATTTGGAATCTGTTACAGTCAACTCTCAAGATGAGATCCAAAGAGATGTCATTATCAGTCAAGCAAGCATCATTAGGCTAAAAAAACAAAACAATCCCATCAAAAAAGATAGCAAAAACATTAGGTGTGGCCAAAACAACAGTTTGGAGCATTAAAAAGAAAGAACGCACCAGTGAGCTCAGCAATACTAAAAGACCTGGAAGACTACAGAAAACAACTGTGGTGGACGACCAAAGAATTCACTTCCTGGTAAAGAAAACACCCTTCACAACAGTTGGCCAGACCAAGAACACTCTCCAGGAGGTAGGTGTTTGTGTGTCAAGGTCAACAACCAAGAGAAGCCTTCGCCAGATTGAATACTGAGGGTTCACCACAAGATGTAAACCATTGGTGAGCCTCAAAAACAGGAAGGTCAGATTAGAGTTCTAAAGCCTTCACAGTGCTGAAGCAACAGCCTATGGACAGATGAGATCAAGATCAACTTGTAACAGTGATGGGTAGAAAAGAATATGGAGAAGGAAAGGAACTGCTCATGATCCTAAGCAGTGAAGCATGGTGGTGGTAGTGACATGGTATGGGCATGTTTGGCTGTCAATGGAACTGGTTCTCTTGTATTTATTAATGATGTGACTGCTGACAAAAGCAGCAGTATGAATTCTGAAGTGTATCAGGCAATAATTTCTGCTCCTATTAAGCCAAATACTTCAAAACTCACTGGTCGGGGCTTCACAGTGCAGATGGAGAATGACCCAAAGCATACTGTAAAAGCAATCAAAGAGTTTTTGAAGGGAAAGAAGTGGGATGTTATGCAATGGCCAAGTCAATCACTTGACCTGAATCCCATTCAGCATGCATTTAACTTGCTGAAGACAAAACTAAAGGCAAAATGCCCCAAAAACAAGCGGGAACTGAAGACAGCTGCTGTAGAGGCTTGGCAGAGCACCACCAGGAATGAAACCCAATTTCTGGTGATGTCTATGTGTTCCAGACTTGAGGCTGTAATTGACTGTAAAGGATTTGCAACCATGTATTAAAAAAAGAAAGTTTGATTCATGATTATTATTGTCCAATTACTTTTGGGCCCTTAACAAGTGAGAGGCACACATGCAAACTGTTGTAATTTCTACAACCTTTACCTTATTTGGATGTAAAAACCCTCAAATTAAAGCTGACAGTCTGCAGTTAAAAGACATCTTGTTTGTTTAATTTCAAATAGATTGTGTTGGTTTATAGAGCCAAAAATGTTAGAATTGTGTCAGATGTTCAGATATTTCTGGACCTAACTGTATATTTCTGTCATCAATTACTCGTCTTATTGCCGTTCTGCACCTGTATGATTTTCTTTCTTCATATAAATGTGAGAAGATATTCTGAATATTCTGCTCTAGGTTGCTATTTTATATTTTAAAAGAAGGAATCCAGCTTCAATGAATGACTTAAAAACATTATATACTGTAGAACAAGTTGTCTATAAAACGTCAGTTTTCTTGAAGAAAAAACTCATTGGCTCTCTATTTATTTCTCTTTCAGATATTGAAAGTGTTGTTATTAACAATGGCACATTCAGCTGGTCTAAAGACAGCACACCATGTCTCAGGAGGTAGATTTAAACATATTTATAACTTACTTATAACACCTGCTGAAAGATCTCTGAAGGTCCATCATTCCTATAGATTAAAATCTGGCAACAATTCATTTCAGAATCAATGTCAAAGTTCAGCGAGGTTCACTGGTGGCTGTAGTTGGTCATGTGGGCAGTGGAAAATCCTCTCTCTTGTCTGCAATGCTTGGAGAAATGGAAAAGAAAAGTGGCCACATCACAATCACGGTAAATGTAGGAACATCATTAAAATATATATTTGCATCCATTAAATACATAATTTTGCTAACACTTTCTTTTAGGGCTCTGTGGGTTATGTTCCTCAGCAAGCATGGATCCAGAATGCCACTCTTAAAGACAACATTTTGTTTGGATGTGAGAAGAAAGACAGTTTGTACCAGAAAGTACTGGAAGCCTGTGCCCTCCTACCAGACTTAGAGATCCTTCCTGCACGAGATGCAACAGAGATTGGAGAGAAGGTGCATAATATGGATTAGTTTTTATGTATTGTGGGAAAAGCTATTAAATGTGAGCTTATACATTACAAATATGCATCGTATCACAAGAGACAATGCTAACTACATTTTTACAATGTTCACAGGGGTTAAATCTGTCAGGAGGTCAAAAACAGAGAGTAAGTCTGGCACGAGCAGTATACAGGAATTCTGATATCTATCTGTTGGATGATCCCTTGTCAGCGGTGGATGCACATGTGGGTCAACACATCTTTGAAAAAGTCATTGGACCTAATGGATCTCTTAAAAATAAGGTACAATTTAAAATATAAATAGGATGAACAAAAATATGTCAATTCTAATATAGAAAATGCTATATTCTAAATTAAAGTATATAAGTCCACAACTGAACGGCAATGACACAATTTTCTATGGTAGTGACTATGACTAATTTACTTCAAGAGATATGATATAAGTTTATTACACATGCACACACGTATGCAGTAGGCCCCCTTTTGCCTTTTGACATGTTCAGCAACAATACTTAGGTTGGTTGTGGCATTGACGTGATGCTCAATTGGTACTAATGGGCCCAAAGTGTGCCAAGAAAATATCCCCCACATAATTACACCACCACCAGCAGCAGCCTGAACCATTTATACATTGCAGGATGGATCCATTCTTTCAAGTTGTTGAGACCAAGTTCTAACCCTACCATCCAAACTTCACAGCAGAAATCGACTCCTTACACCAGGCAACGTTTCCTGTTCTTAGCTGACAGGAGTGGCCCCTGGTGTGCTCTTCTGTTGCTATATTGTGCATTCAGAGATGCTCTTCCGCATACCTCGGTTGTAATGAGTGGTTATTTGAGTTACTGTTGTCTTTCTATTAGCTAGAACCAGTGTGGCCATGCTCCTCTGGCATCAACAAGACATTTGCAATGGCGCTCACTGGATATTTTCTCTTTTTCGGACCATTCTCTGTAAACCCTAGAAAGGGTTGTGCATGATCCCAGTAAATCAGCAATTTCTTAAATACTCAGACCAGCTCGTCTAGCACCAACCATACCACATTCAATGTCACTTATATCACCTTTCTTCCCCATTCTTATGCTCAGTTTTAACTGCAGCAGATGGTCTTGACAATGTCTTGACAAATGAGTTGTTGCCATGTGATTGTCTAATTAGAAATTTGCATACTGCTTTGAGCCGTTGGACAGGTGTACCTAATAAAGTGGCCAGTGAGTGAATAATGTATGTGCATGTGTGCACAAAGGTTTATTTATTTATTTATTTTTTGGATAATATGAAGACTCTCCCATAGGCGCAGTGAATTTTTATACTGTAAAAAACAGCATAATTTTATATATATATATATATATATATATATATATATATATATATATATATATATATATATATATATATATATATATATATATATATATATATATATATAAACAGTAGTATAATATGGCTTTACCCTATCGCTACCCTTTAAGCCAACATCACAGAAAACCTGTAGCAAATTCATTGTCAATGGTGGGGAAAGTGTTAAACACAAAAGGTTTCATGTTTATGTACTGTAAAATCAAATCTCCCAAACGTTTGACAATATGTATAAAATCTTTTGATTGATCATGTTCTGTATTCCTTGCAAAAACAGACTCGTGTTCTGGTGACTCATGGGCTCAGCTTTCTGCCCCAAGCAGACCTGATCCTGGTGATGGCAGATGGAGAAATCAAAGAGATGGGCTCTTATGCCGAGCTTCTGAGCAGAAAGAATGCCTTTGCAGAGCTTAAGGCTTTTTCTGTTAGTGAACGCAAGGAAAGTGCCACCCTAAAAGGTAAGATAGAGTTTCCAGCTACTATGGTAACACTTTATTTGTTAACATTGTTAAAAAATGCAGATGCATCTGGTTTTAGGAACCAGGAAATCAGTATCTTTCCTAAGCATAAAAGACTTCTCTACTGACCTCATCAGGTAAAAGTAACCAAGTTTTAAAAATGCAACTTTTACATTCGTTGAAAAGCACATATTCACCTTCCTGTCAACTTTTTTTTAATGAAGGGGAGATTTGGGAAGTGCAAGTATACAAACCATGGAAGCAATATCTGACCCAAAACTGAATCAGGACAGGGATGAAGTTGGCAGACTAACCCAAGCTGACAAAGCACATACAGGCCGGGTAAGCAGTACAGCCACATCCGCAGACTTTACAAGCTAAGGGTAAACATCAAAATATACCTTTAATTGTAACTTAAGTGTAACGATAAGGTGGCAGGTTAATTTTCAGTGACAAGGGTTTTAGATACTCGTGTCACCACAGAAATCTAATTTTAACTTCTGATGACAGACCTTTAAGCTTCATTGTTCTGAACACTATATTATAGACTTTACATGCTAAACATAATCCAAAGTGCTGTTCATCACACATTCTTCTTCATAATGGGTCACATAGGTGAAACTGGAGATGTATGTGGAGTACTTCAGGACCATCGGCTTGGCCTTCATAATCCCCATCATCTTCCTCTATGCGTTCCAGCAAGTTGCTTCACTGGCTTACAACTACTGGCTCAGTTTGTGGGCAGATGACCCGGTTATAAATGGAACACAGGTTAACACTGATCTGAAGCTTGGTGTATATGGAGCTCTTGGCTTTGCTCAAGGTTTGCATTCTCTCAGGTTTCTTCAACAGGCATCTAGTATCCTTGGTCTGTAGAGTTCTCTTGAACATTAACTGTGATCATTTATTGCAGGAATTGCAATTTTCGGGACTACTGTAGCAATATCCCTTGGAGGAATAATTGCATCCCGGCAACTTCATCTGGACCTTCTGAACAACGTACTTCACTCTCCCATGTCATTCTTTGAAAGTACACCTAGTGGTAACCTTCTCAATCGTTTCTCAAAAGAGATAGACGCCATTGATTGCATGATCCCTCATGGTCTGAAGATCATGCTAGGCTATGTGTTCAAACTTCTGGAGGTTTGCATTATCGTGCTGATGGCAACTCCATTTGCAGGAGTGATCATATTGCCGTTGACTCTTCTCTATGCCTTTATCCAGGTATGCTACTAATGATAACCCAGAAAACAAGGAAATTAAAACAAGGAGCATTTGTAATTTATCTGACAAATTCCACTTTGTTTTTAGAGTTTCTATGTTGCCACATCCTGCCAGTTGCGAAGACTAGAGTCAGTGAGTCGTTCACCCATTTATACTCATTTCAATGAGACAGTCCAAGGAGCCAGTGTGATCCGGGCCTTTGGTGAACAGCCTAGATTCATTCTTCAGGCTAACTGTCGAGTGGACCTCAATCAAACGTCCTACTTCCCAAGATTTGTAGCTTCAAGGTCAGATTCAGTTTGCTTATTCATTCTTTGTTGCATGTCCAGCCATTCCATCTAACATTTTACAATATTTGTAATGTTATTTTAATAGGTGGCTGGCAGTAAATCTAGAGTTCCTGGGTAACTTGCTGGTCCTTGCTGCAGCTATCCTATCTGTTATGGGAAGGGCAACTTTAAGTCCTGGAACAGTGGGGCTAGCTGTGTCTCACTCTCTCCAGGTAGGAAACTCTGTCTTAAAAAGCTTTGGAAAAATGCATGTTGTCAGCATTTCATACAAGAAATTCTAAAGGCAATTCACACTGCAGGTCACCGGGATTCTAAGCTGGATTGTGCGGTCATGGACTGATGTAGAAAACAACATTGTGTCTGTTGAGCGAGTGAAAGAATATGCTGAAACGGCAAAAGAGGTAGTGCTGTTTCTGCAATAAATTTCCTTGCAATGAGTGACCAAATTAAATGTGTATGGTTATTCTTGAGATTACCAAGTTTGTTTTGTGTTGGCACAGGCACCATGGACATTCGAGGACAGTCCACTCCCGTCTGACTGGCCCAGATCCGGATCTATTGGATTCCAGGCATATGGACTTCAGTATCGCAAGGGTCTTGACTGGGCCTTGAAAGAAATTTCCCTCAGTGTCAATGAGAGAGAAAAAGTAAATATAACAATTGGAGGAATTTAATACATTTTTTCATATTTCATCATTTAATATATGCTAAGCCATTCATCAAATCCAATCAGGTTGGAATTGTGGGAAGAACAGGAGCTGGAAAATCATCTCTGGCTCTTGGAATCTTTCGTATCCTTGAGGCAGCAAAAGGAAAGATCTTTATAGATGGCATAAACATAGCAGAGATTGGACTGCATGAACTGAGGTCTCGTATCACTATCATCCCACAGGTACACCTGAAAATGAAAAAAAGGAAGTTAATAGCAAATGAGACAAACTTTAGGAAAAGACTTGATTTTAATCTCACCTCTTGCCCTAGGATCCAGTGCTGTTCTCGGGTTCGTTACGTATAAATCTGGATCCCTTTGATCGCTACACTGATGAAGAGGTTTGGAGATCTCTAGAACTTGCACATCTCAAGACCTTTGTGTCTGACTTGCCTGACAAACTCAACCATGAGTGTTCAGAGGGTGGAGAGAATCTCAGGTACAAACTCTAGATTTCTCACAAATTATTAGCTTGGGTTGTTTTATTCATAAGTTGACTTACACCTGGCCTCTCTAAATACTCTGGCCTTTAGTTTGGGTCAGCGGCAGCTGATTTGCCTGGCTCGAGCTCTCCTCAGAAAGACGAAGATTCTGGTTTTGGATGAAGCCACTGCAGCGGTGGATCTAAAGACGGACAATCTGATACAGTCCACCATCCGAACCCAGTTTGAGGACTGTACAGTTCTGACCATTGCACACCGCCTCAACACCATCATGGACTACACAAGGTGTAACAGAGAGTAAATCTAAATGCTGAAATGAATATGATTATGACGATTGACAGTGGTCTAACTCAATCCTTTTGCCAACAGGGTAATTGTGATGGACAGAGGGAACATCACAGAGATAGACTCTCCATCTAACCTGATATCTCAGCATGGTCAATTCTATCGAATGTGTCGAGAGGCTGGGCTGGTGTGAACCTTCACCATCAATGACAAAATCGTATCTTCACTTAGGAGAGACAATGAAAATATTGGTGTAGAATAACCAATATCTAAATGGCATATATAGATGGCTACTCAAGTGAAGCACAAAGCTCAGGATGAAGAGGACTTGGATGCAATAGTTGTTCTAGTAAAGCTGGTGTACACATTTTCTCCTGTACAACAGAAGTAGTGTGCTTTAGCCTGCTGGTACTTTCACTGATGTCTGAGGTGCGAAATCAGAAAGACTCAGTAATCAGTAATCTCATTTCAACATTTAAAGACTTGAGTGACCTTTAGCAACTTACCGTAGAGTTCTTCAGGTAGTCAGACAGTATTTATCTTCTCTAATTTAAATGAAAGTAAAGTTTCATTCAATACTGTAGTTTATTCTTATAGTTCCTTAGACAGGATTCCTTTCCTTAATTATTTCATTTAAGCACATTTAAACCTAAATTCCCTTACAAATGAAGCATGCATTTATTTAAAGCTATTTACAATGTGAGAAATACGTCGTATTTAAAGCAGAGTCACGGGGCAGCAGTTTCTCATCAGACACTTCCTCCAGCTTCTCTGGGAGAATTCCAAGATGTTCCCTGGTATGCAGAGACGCAACCAGTTTGCCCTGGAGCTTCTCCTAGGCCCCTTTCTGGTGGGCAACACCTCCCCTGGAGGCATTCAAAACAGATGCCCCAGGCACCTCAACTGGCTTCCCTTGACGAGGTGGAGCAGCGGCTCTACTCCAAGGCCCCGTTTACACTAATGTGTTTTAGTTTGAAAACGCATACGTTTTGCTACGGTTACGCCATCCGTCCACACTGCGCCGGAGTTTTCGAGAGCCAAAAACGGAGCGTTTTGGAAACACTGGAGAGGCCATTTTCATTTTCAAAACCCTGCTGCTCCGTTTCAGTGTGGATGGGGGAAAACGGAGACATCTGAAAATGGAGGCGGGGCTGCTTAGATTCACTACCTGATTGGGTCTTTTGTGTCATTGCGTATCCTTCCCTTATTCATCAAGCCCCTATCACATGACTATAACACATGGCTTTAACGCCACCGGAAGACAGCAGACCAGCCTTCACTGTAAACAACAACATGGACACAGAAATGGGAGCGTTGTTTGCACTATTGTCTGTTTTAGGCACCCTTGTGCAGTTATTAATTTGTTATGTTTAGTAACAACTCGACTACGTCGTCTGTCCACAAAAATACCTCTCTTGCTTTCATTGCCATTGCGTTCATTATTCAACCAGCGTTTGTTGACTAACAATAACCAATTGCCGAGCGAGACACATGCTTCCTGTTTATACTAGAACGCGCATACCCAGAGTGCGCAAATGGTCACGTGATATACGTTTTTGGTGGCGTAGTGTGGACTTAGATATGTTCAGAAACGCTAGGTGAAACGTTAGTGTGGACGCGAATCATTTTTTATCTAAAACGCCATTTTAAAACTAAAACGCACTAGTGTAAACGGGGCTCAAGTTCCTTACTGGAGACAGAGCTCTTCACCTTGTTTATAAGGGTGTGCCCTGCCATACTGTGATAGAGAGGCATTTCAGTCGTTTGTACCAATCTACAAAACCTGGCTGGCCTCAGCCCAAATAAGAAAATTGAGGCCATACTCCTGTAAATTTATGGATTTGGGCAGTGGTTGATGACGAGGCCATGACGACCTGATCTTTGGACACCAAATTTCAATGAGTAACGGAATGTCCATAAAAAAAAGAAATCACACATTTTTTCTCATAAAAAAATTTGTTTGTGTTTAAATAATTTAATTTAAATAAGTATGTATTTTGTACTGTACAATAACTGCATTTGTATATTTCTAATTTTTCTAACACACCATGTGTGACTGTCAGACTTGAATATGCAAATTTTATTCTATGAATAGCTTCAGTAAAATAATTGGTAGTTTTTATTCATTTTCTTTTCGGCTTAGTCCCTTTATTAATCCCCAGCCGCCACAATGGAATGAACCGCCAACTTATCCATCACGTTTTATGCAGCGGATGCCCTTTCAGCTGCTACCCATCTCTGGGAAACATCCATACACACTATCTTAGTAGTTTAGATATTACTTATATATTAATAAAGCAAATACATATACATTTATATATCCTTTTCTTTTTTCCTCTCTCTTAGAAAATAAATCAGACTCTCAAAATGTCAAAAAGTACGAAATAGTAAAATAAAGGATAAGATAAAACATTCTTTACAAATAAAATTGTTTATTTCCTTTTTACATATTAGGCTAATTTATGAAACTAAGAGCACTTAAAACTTTTACGACTGTACAAATATCAAATAATACCATATGCTTATAAACAAACCATATAAAATAGGGCTGTGCAAAAATATCAATAGATCTAACTATCGCGATAATTCCTTTCATAATAGTGTATCGATAGTCCAACCTGAAGTATCATTTAAGTTGGGCCAAACAACCTCCTCCTCTGCTCCAGTAGATGTCGGTAACTCACTATCAACAAAACACTAAGTAGTATGGTATCAGACATACCGGTAACCAAAAGTGAGCATGGTGGAAAATATAAAGGCGCCTCCAGCTTTTAGAGCTGACGTGTGGCTGCACTTTGGTTTTAAAACTATACAAGAGTACTGAATTAGACAAAAATGCCATTTCCAGCTTTGCAAATCTATCTTAAAATATTCAGGAAACACTACGAACTTATCAACTTATCACTTACAAGACACCACACAGAAGAATTAGCAGTTCTGCGACCTCAACCGAAACCTCTTGAGGCAAACTACACTGGATAACATCATTGACAAGCTTCTGTCTAACTCAACTAACATTGCAGAGTTACTGAAAACTGCATAGGAGGAATGGGACATAAAATGGAAGGACCTGTCGTTGTAACACAAGACGTCAAACATGACCGTAGCAGCACAGCTGGCCGGCATGTTGCATGTAAAATGTTTAGTGTACGCCATCAATTTACCTGTGCAATCAGTTTTTACAGCAAAATGTTCACAATGCTGTCAGTCGCTGTCAGTCAGTTTCAAATAGTTTACAGCATATTAGAGCACTGTCTTCCAATTTTATGTTTACTTGATGCATTTGATTTTTTTTACTTGCTTTAGTTTACAAATTGTTTATTTCATTTATATGTGACTTTAGTGGCATATACATTTTAGTTACGTGTTTAATCACAATATGTATTTAATACATTTCAGTGAGTTCACACTGCAGTTCTAATGAATTTAAATGGATAGAAAATAAACTGGAATTGTAATTCGTCTGTTGACTTGATCAAGTTGTCAATATAACATGACACACATACTAATACAAACTATTGCAATATATTACAATATTTGTTGTATCACAATATATTGTGACATATTGTATCGTGACCCATGTATCGAGATATGTATCATAATGTGAGGCCTTTGCCAATACACAACCCTAATAAAAATATGTAGCAAATCAGATATATTTTCTTTTATTTATTATTTAAATTGAGTCTTTGTCAGTTCTTTAAAAAAATTCTAAAGGCATAAATTAGCTAAATATTCATTAATTATTATTATTATTGTTTTTCATTTGAAAGAGTTGTCATTAATTAAACTGTGCAGTTTACAACATAAGACAGTTTTGAGGTTCGGCACAAAAATTTAAACAATATAATAACACTGCATTTTTTTTCTTAAAAAAAAAATTAAAAAAAAGAAATATATATGTATGTATATATATATATATATATATATATATATATATATATATATATATATATATATATATATATATATATATATATATATATATATATATATATATATATATATATTGTATATTACTATATATTACTATTTTATTTCTTTTAAGAAAAAAAATGCAGTTTTATTATATTTTTTTAATTTTTGTGCCGAATCTCAAATTCATACTTTTCATTCATTTTCTTTTCGGCTTAGTCCCTTTATTAATATGCAGTCGTCACAGCAGAATGAACTGCCAACTTATCCATTACGTTTTACTCAGCGGATGCCCTACCAGCCGCTACCCATCACTGGGAAACAACCATACTCACTCACAGACAATTTAGCCTACCCAATTCACCTATAACGCATGTGTTTGGACTGTGGGGGAAATCGGAGCACCTGGAGGAAACCCATGCGAACGCGGGGAGAACATGCAAACTCCACACAGAAATGCCAACTGACCCAGCCGAGGCACGAACCAGCGACCTTCTTGCTTTGAGGCGACAGCACTACCTACTGCGCCACCATGTAAGCGAAATATATATAATTATAACGTTATAAATAATGGAAAATTACTTGTAAATAATGTTTCGTTTTCTAGCACACACTGATAATTTCACTTTGTAAGACCTATCGTCAGGAGCAAAGGTAAGAATATATTAATATATAATAAGAGTAATAATATATTATATATAACATACCTAATTCAAAATGGCAGGGACTTCTATGGTACTTTTGTACCATTTTTAAACTGTCTGGTTACCAACATTACTCAAAATATCTTCATTTGTGAACTACAGAAGCAAGATTTGGATTGACTTTAATGGCAAATTTTTGAGTGAACTAACCATCTAAACACCCTTTCAGTCATGCATTTTCTGCCCAAAATCTAACAAAGCAAATAAAACCAATTCACTTTAATGACAAAGGACTGAATCACACTAACTACTAACTACATTTCGTCACCTTTAAATTATAAGGTTATATTATATCTGACATTTTTGTCAAAATTGAGTTATTGACATATTCCTATTAAATGACAACTTGTTTACATTATGGGATGTTTTTTTATTAGTTGTTTACATTTTAAAACTTTTTGTTTAAAAAAACAAATGTTACACACATGCTGTTTGCTATGGAATGCAAAAACTTTGAAGCTCAATATCTCAAAATTATTCAGAAAGCAGATAGAACCTTATAATTCCAAGGTGACGATTTGTCCCAAATAAATGTGAAATTTGCTTTTATTAATTCTGATGTTATATTAGATATGGGGTAGGATTAAGGGATCTGAAATATGGCTTTCCGTAAAAAGTGATTCTTCAGTGCTAACTTGGCAAACAAACTAAAATTTTACTAATTATTTAATAGTTCTAAACAGCTAGTTAAAAACAGAATGCTCGCATGCTTTTATATAAACAAAATTAATATTTCAAGAGGCCCAGATATGTAGTGTAGGATGCTTACACCAATAGATGGCAGCACTACTTTAGAAATACTTTGTAGTCATACAAAAAATAAACAAATAGTTAAATATCTGTGTTTTTTTTGGGTGTATAATTTTTGCCTGTTTTTCTTTTTTTAAACAAAATATATGGTCAAAATTAGGTTATTTATGGCGAGCTGATTTATCATTCTATTACGTAATGCTAGTACCTTGTTACCCAAGAATTACCTACAAGTATCTTTTCCATTAATTACTTTTAAGATACTAGGTAATTAAAAAAGGATGTCCTATAGTAGTACATGTTCATTAAATACCAGTTCTTGTTATGAAATATGCTACTATAGAGATGTTAATTATATAGTACTTCATACTAGTACTCTTATTTTTAGATACTACTACGTGTTTCAGAAGTTTATATACTTCATAAATACTAGTATAGTATACCAGAATATATAGTTTTATATACTAGTAGTTATTTGTTAGATACTAAAACATTTCTACTAAACTTCCCTAAACTACAAGCGCTAGTTCTATTTGTAACATAGGCCTATCATTTATTTATTATAGTTCTTATTTATTAGGTAAAATTGACTGTATCCTAATATTGATTGGCTGCTTTAAGTACATAGTAACTTTTATAATAAACACTTGTAACAATTGAGTAATAAATAAATAAGTTGTAGGTAGCATCTGTTAGTGTAGGTTAGGCTTACATACTACCATTATCTAATGAATAAAATAAAGTATTATTCAAAAGATACGTCTACCTTACTTGTAGTTTACTGTAAACACCCTGCTGAAAAATCCAGCTTAAACCAGCCTAGGCAGGTTTTAGAGGGGTTTTGGCCATTTCCAGGCTGGTTTCCAGCCATTTCCAGCCTGGTCTTAGCTGGTCAGGCAGGAAAATGACCAGCTAAATCCTGCTAAAACCAGCTTGACCAGCCTGGTTTAAACTGGACATAGCTGGTTTTGGCTGGGCTCCCAGCCTGACTAGGCTGGTCAAGCTGGTTTTAGCTGGTCACCTCCCAGCCTGACCAGCTAAGACCAGGCTGGAAATGGCTGTAAACCAGCCTGGAAATAGCCAAAGCCCCCCTAAAACCAGCCAATCAGCCTTTTTTCAGCAGGGCAACAAAAAAAGCCTCAGAAGTATATTTAATAGAAAAGATAATAGTAGTAGCATAATAAATGGCTTGCCGACTATATTAGTTCAATCGACACCAAAACACTAAAGGAATGACATACCAAGGTGTTTTTAAGGAACCTCAGAGACTTTCACTGTTAAATCTGACTGTTGTTGATACAGGCAATTACCCGTAGAGAGTGTTGTCGGCTCTGCTGGTGTGAAGTGTGGTCTGGCCTGAATGTATTTCATTTGGACAATGACCACGAGCGGTGGTTTCAGACAGGCAGCGGCGGTCAGAAGGGGAGGACGAGATGCCACATCGCTAAAATGGCTTTCTGTTTGTTGATCGTCATGGTGTTACACAATATGTCTTCCCACTCATGTGGCGCGAAAGCACTGGAAAACAAAGAGAAACATACTCGCAAAAAGCTCTGTGACATTGTGAGTGAATATTTTAACTAAAATTGATTTAGGTTATGAAAAGAATTTAACGGTCTAAAAATAAACCATAGAAAGCAGTTCAGTTTTGTTTTAAAAATTAGACTGGATACTTATCCTCCAACTTGGAGTTTTCTTTAAGAGCAATTTAACTTACATCAAAAGACAAGCCGAGTGTATTTTGCTATCTGGGGTCCCTTTATTAATCTGGGATCGCCACAGCAGAATGAACCGCCAACTCCCGCTGCATATGTTTTACGCAGTGGATGCCCTTCCAGCTGTAACCCATGATTGGGAAATACCCATACGCACTCACTCACACTCATCTACAGTGCATGTTTTTGGACTTCTGAGGGAGGAAACCCACGTAGGAAACCCACGTGATCTCAGGGAGAACATGCAAACATCACACAGAAATGCCAGCTGACCCAGCTGGGTTTCGAACCAGTGACCTTCTTGCAGGCGACTGTGCTAACCAATGGCGTGGGTTTTTTTTTAATGCAGTTCTTCTTGTTTAGTCTGTAACCCAAGTTATATCGTATCTCAGCCAGGCAGTGAAGAATGCTGCTTAAACGCAGCAATTTTTTAAGGGATAACAATTCACCAGAAGCCCTGGGGCAGGCTGACTGAAATTAAAAGTCTGTGTGCATATACTCCGGAACATGCTGGATCCAGAAACTCTGAAATCTGATACGGCACCTCATTTTACCGATTCCCCTCCCCAACCGCCCTCATCTGCTGTTCACTTTCCTCCGCGACTCCCCAACCCTCTTCACTTTCGTCCGCGACAACCCCCCACCCTACACTTTCGTCCTTGCTTACACAAAAAACTTTATATTTTTGGTGAAAACATTTTTTTTAGCAAAGTTTACATTTGCATAGAATTGCTTATATCCATTTAAAACAAATTCATAAAGTTATCTATGTACTTTAGTTAAGTCAAAGCTGAAATTTCTGCATTCTGTGTAATTTAATACCCAAGAATTATTTTAAAACATTTTCATCAGTCAATTGTGCTGCTTATTATTTCTGTGTAAAACTAAAAAAAATTAATAGAATGTTTTAAAGAACACAAACAACTTTTTTTGTTTGTTTTTACAGAAGAGGGCATCTGGTTAGAATAACAAATGCAATTCAGGGATCAAAAAATGATTGAAAATTAGTTTTTTTTTTTTAACCAAGTATTGATTTCTTAACTCTTCTTAAGTTACTGTAAAACATTAGTACATTTGTATTGTATTCAACTTCCAAATTAAAAGGTAATTTACAGCTTTTTTTTTTTTTTTTGGAAGAAATTCACATCAAACTATTTCTTTAGTGGGTTAGAATGATCTAAAAAGGTTCAGGGAGATGTGGAAAACTTGAAAGTCTCTTTAATTTCTAAAAAAAAAAAAAAAAAAAAAAAAAACCCAGTATGGGCTCATCATCATCATCATAACTAAGACTTTTGCCTTTGGGCTTTCAGTTCCTGTAAATCATGTAAACACAGAACACATTCATTTCTGAAAACAAAATATCTTTTTGTTGTTCTTTAAAGAGAGGGGGTTGTCTTAAGTTGAGGGAATCAGACTAATGTCCAAACCACTGCTTTTGCTAGAGAATTATTTTCTACATTTAGGATCCAAAACCAACATAAGGAGTTGTGGGGTGAGAAGATGTTGTAAATAATGTTCAATTTCTTGCACAAACTTGGTTGTTTTATAGGACCTCGATGTATTGCAATTTTGAGCATGAATAAAAGCCATAACTTATTAATGTTTCATACCTGTTTGAGTGTTTTCCTTCTATTTAACACAATATATTTAAGAATGTTGGGAGAAAAAAAACAGCCATTGACATCCATAGTTCCTAGTATGGAAGTCAATGGCTGTTTTTTCAATATTCTTCAATATATCTTGCTTTGTGTTCAACTCAAGAAAGAAATTTATAAAAGTTTAGAACCACTTTTTGTAAGTAAATTAGGACATTTTCATTAATGGGTGAACTGTTCCTTTAATTAACCACAAGCTTATTTTTTAAGTGAACTGTACCTTTAAGGCATATTTTATAATTTGTGCATATTTTATTATTTGTTATTTTGGAATTGACCTGTCAGAATAGGTTTTATGATCAAACAGGAGTATTCCATTTTTTGGGATTATTAAAGAGTTATCCACATTTTAAAAGCATATATCATTTAACCACTAATCTGAATATTTGGGGGCAAGGTGTTCTGTCAATGTCTATGGCAGTTATAGCCCTGGATTAATTCTATAAAAATAAAAGACTGTGCTTGGATCACAAGTAATCATTTCTCATGCTACTGTTTTCCACAAAGAGTTATATGTAACTGTATACATGAATGATTATAGGTCCAAATAAGTGAATATTTTGAAGTGTATTAATATGTTGCAGTTCATATTATATTACATGTTTTTTTTTTCAAACCACAAAATGAGGAATGTAATGATCTCCTGAATATCCTGAAAATTTTTCCAAGCAAAAGGAAAATTCAAATGCGTAAAAGATCAAATAATAAATCAAACCCTCAAAACGACTAGATTTAAGGATTCGATTCACCAATTGCAGAGTCAGTTTGAGGATTTGATTCACCATTTGCGGAGTCGGTTTGAGAATTTGATTCACCATTTGTGGAGTCAGTTTGAGGATTTGATTCACCATTTGCGGAGTCGGTTTGAGAATTTGATTCACCATTTGTGGAGTCAGTTTGAGGATTTGATTCACCATTTGCGGAGTCGGTTTGTGGAGTCAGTTTGAGGATTTGATTCACCATTTGCGGAGTCGGTTTGAGAATTTGATTCACCATTTGTGGAGTCAGTTTGAGGATTTTATTCACCATTTGCGGAGTCGGTTTGTGGAGTCAGTTTGAGAATTCGATTCACCATTTGTGGAGTCAGTTTGAAGATTTGATTTACCATTTGCAGAGTCAGTTTGAGGATTTGATTCACCATTTGCGGAGTCAGTTTGAGGATTTGATTCACCATTTGCGGAGTCAGTTTGAGGATTTGATTTACCATTTGCGGAGTCAGTTTGAGCATTTGATTCACTATTTGTGGAGTCAGTTTGAAGATTTGAGTCACCATTTGCGGAGTCAGTTTGAGGATTTGATTCACCATTTGCAGAGTCGGTTTGAGAATTTGATTCACCATTTGTGGAGTCAGTTTGAGGATTTGATTCACCATTTGCGGTGTCAGTTTGAGGATTTGATTCACTATTTGTGGAGTCAGTTTGAAGATTTGATTCACTATTTGTTGAGTCAGTTTGAAGATTTGATTCACCATTTGCGGAGTCAGTTTGAGGATTTGATTCACCATTTGTGGAGTCAGTTTGAGGATTTGATTCACCATTTGCGGAGTCGGTTTGAGAATTCGATTCACCATTTGTGGAGTCAGTTTGAGGATTTGATTCACCATTTGCGGAGTCAGTTTGGGGATTTGATTCACCATTTGTGGAGTTGGTTTGAAGATTTGATTCACCATTTGCAGAGTCAGTTTGAGGATTTGATTCACCATTTGCGGAGTCAGTTTGAGGATTTGATTCACCATTTGCGGAGTCGGTTTGAGAATTCGATTCACCATTTGTGGAGTCAGTTTGAGGATTTGATTCACCATTTGTGGAGTCAGTTTGAGGATTTGATTCACCATTTGCGGAGTCGGTTTGAGAATTCGATTCACCATTTGTGGAGTCAGTTTGAGGATTTGATTCACCATTTGCGGAGTCAGTTTGGGGATTTGATTCACCATTTGTGGAGTCAGTTTGAAGATTTGATTCACCATTTGCAGAGTCAGTTTGAGGATTTGATTCACCATTTGCGGAGTCAGTTTGAGGATTTGATTCACCATTTGCGGAGTCGGTTTGAGAATTCGATTCACCATTTGTGGAGTCAGTTTGAGGATTTGATTTACCATTTGCGGAGTCAGTTTGAGCATTTGATTCACTATTTGTGGAGTCCGTTTGAAGATTTGATTCACCATTTGCGGAGTCAGTTTGAGGATTTGATTCACCATTTGCGGAGTCAGTTTGAGGATTTGATTTACCATTTGCGGAGTCGGTTTGAGAATTCGATTCACCATTTGTGGAGTCAGTTTGAGGATTTGATTTACCATTTGTGGAGTCAGTTTGAGGATTTGATTCACCATTTGCGGAGTCAGTTTGAGCATTTGATTCACTATTTGTGGAGTCAGTTTGAAGATTTGGTTTACCATTTGCGGAGTCAGTTTGAGGATTTGATTCACCATTTGCGGAGTCAGTTTGAAGATTTGATTCACCATTTGCGGAGTCAGTTTGAGGATTTGATTCACCATTTGCGGAGTCAGTTTGAGCATTTGATTCACCATTTGCGGAGTCAGTTTGAGGATTTGATTCACCATTTGTGGAGTCAGTTTGAGGATTTGATTCACCATTTGTGGAGTCAGTTTGAAGATTTGATTCACCATTTGTGGAGTCAGTTTGAGGATTTGATTCACCATTTGTGGAGTCAGTTTGAAGATTTGATTCACCATTTGCGGAGTCAGTTTGAGAATTCGATTCACCATTTGTGGAGTCAGTTTGAAGATTTGATTCACCATTTGCGGAGTCAGTTTGAGGATTTGATTCACCATTTGTGGAGTCAGTTTGAAAATTCGATTCACCATTTGTGGAGTCAGTTTGAGGATTTGATTCACCATTTGCGGAGTCAGTTTGAGAATTCGATTCACCATTTGTGGAGTCAGTTTGAAGATTTGATTTACCATTTGCGGAGTCAGTTTGAGGATTTGATTCACCATTTGCGGAGTCAGTTTGAGGATTTGATTCACCATTTGCGGAGTCAGTTTGAGGATTTGATTTACCATTTGCGGAGTCAGTTTGAGGATTTGATTCACTATTTGTGGAGTCAGTTTGAAGATTTGATTCACCATTTGCGGAGTCAGTTTGAGGATTTGATTCACCATTTGCAGAGTCGGTTTGAGAATTTGATTCACCATTTGTGGAGTCAGTTTGAGGATTTGATTCACCATTTGCAGAGTCGGTTTGAGAATTTGATTCACCATTTGTGGAGTCAGTTTGAGGATTTGATTCACCATTTGCGGAGTCAGTTTGAGCATTTGATTCACTATTTGTGGAGTCAGTTTGAAGATTTGATTCACCATTTGCAGAGTCAGTTTGAGGATTTGATTCACCATTTGCGGAGTCAGTTTGAGGATTTGATTCACCATTTGCGGAGTCGGTTTGAGAATTCGATTCACCATTTGTGGAGTCAGTTTGAGGATTTGATTTACCATTTGCGGAGTCAGTTTGAGCATTTGATTCACTATTTGTGGAGTCCGTTTGAAGATTTGATTCACCATTTGCGGAGTCAGTTTGAGGATTTGATTCACCATTTGCGGAGTCAGTTTGAGGATTTGATTTACCATTTGCGGAGTCGGTTTGAGAATTCGATTCACCATTTGTGGAGTCAGTTTGAGGATTTGATTTACCATTTGTGGAGTCAGTTTGAGGATTTGATTCACCATTTGCGGAGTCAGTTTGAGCATTTGATTCACTATTTGTGGAGTCAGTTTGAAGATTTGGTTTACCATTTGCGGAGTCAGTTTGAGGATTTGATTCACCATTTGCGGAGTCAGTTTGAAGATTTGATTCACCATTTGCGGAGTCAGTTTGAGGATTTGATTCACCATTTGCGGAGTCAGTTTGAGCATTTGATTCACCATTTGCGGAGTCAGTTTGAGGATTTGATTCACCATTTGTGGAGTCAGTTTGAGGATTTGATTCACCATTTGTGGAGTCAGTTTGAAGATTTGATTCACCATTTGTGGAGTCAGTTTGAGGATTTGATTCACCATTTGTGGAGTCAGTTTGAAGATTTGATTCACCATTTGCGGAGTCAGTTTGAGAATTCGATTCACCATTTGTGGAGTCAGTTTGAAGATTTGATTCACCATTTGCGGAGTCAGTTTGAGGATTTGATTCACCATTTGTGGAGTCAGTTTGAAAATTCGATTCACCATTTGTGGAGTCAGTTTGAGGATTTGATTCACCATTTGCGGAGTCAGTTTGAGAATTCGATTCACCATTTGTGGAGTCAGTTTGAAGATTTGATTTACCATTTGCGGAGTCAGTTTGAGGATTTGATTCACCATTTGCGGAGTCAGTTTGAGGATTTGATTCACCATTTGCGGAGTCAGTTTGAGGATTTGATTTACCATTTGCGGAGTCAGTTTGAGGATTTGATTCACTATTTGTGGAGTCAGTTTGAAGATTTGATTCACCATTTGCAGAGTCAGTTTGAGGATTTGATTCACCATTTGCGGAGTCAGTTTGAGGATTTGATTCACCATTTGCGGAGTCGGTTTGAGAATTCGATTCACCATTTGTGGAGTCAGTTTGAGGATTTGATTCACCATTTGCGGAGTCAGTTTGAGCATTTGATTCACTATTTGTGAAGTCAGTTTGAAGATTTGATTCACCATTTGCGGAGTCAGTTTGAAGATTTGATTCACCATTTGCGGAGTCAGTTTGAGGATTTGATTCACCATTTGTGGAGTCAGTTTGAGGATTTGATTCACCATTTGTGGAGTCAGTTTGAAGATTTGATTCACCATTTGCGGAGTCAGTTTGAGAATTCGATTCACCATTTGTGGAGTCAGTTTGAAGATTTGATTCACCATTTGCGGAGTCGGTTTGTGGAGTCAGTTTGAGAATTCGATTCACCAACTGCGGAGTCAGTTTGGGGATTTGATTCACTATTTGTGGAGTCAGTTTGAAGATTTGATTCACCATTTGCGGAGTCGGTTTGAGAATTTGATTCACCATTTGTGGAGTCAGTTTGAGGATTTGATTCACCATTTGCGGAGTTGGGTTGAGAATTCAATTCACCATTTGTGGAGTCAGTTTGAGGATTTGATTCACCATTTGTGGAGTCAGTTTGAAGATTCAATTCACCATTTGTGGAGTCAGTTTGAGGATTTGATTCACCATTTGCGGTGTCAGTTTGAGGATTTGATTCACTATTTGTGGAGTCAGTTTGAATATTTGATTCACCATTTGCGGAGTCAGTTTGAGGATTTGATTCACCATTTGTGGAGTCAGTTTGAGGATTTGATTCACCATTTGCGGAGTCGGTTTGTGGAGTCAGTTTGAGGATTTGATTCACCATTTGCAGAGTCGGTTTGAGAATTTGATTCACCATTTGTGGAGTCAGTTTGAGGATTTGATTCACCATTTGCGGAGTTGGTTTGAGAATTCAATTCACCATTTGTGGAGTCAGTTTGAGGATTTGATTCACCATTTGAGGAGTTGGTTTGAGAATTCAATTCACCATTTGTGGAGTCAGTTTGAGGATTTGATTCACCATTTGCGGTGTCAGTTTGAGGATTTGATTCACTATTTGTGGAGTCAGTTTGAATATTTGATTCACCATTTGCGGAGTCAGTTTGAGGATTTGATTCACCATTTGTGGAGTCAGTTTGAGGATTTGATTCACCATTTGCGGAGTCGGTTTGTGGAGTCAGTTTGAGGATTTGATTCACCATTTGCAGAGTCGGTTTGAGAATTTGCTTCACCATTTGTGGAGTCAGTTTGAGGATTTGATTCACCATTTGCGGAGTCGGTTTGAAGATTTGATTCACCATTTGCAGAGTCAGTTTGAGGATTTGATTCACCATTTGCGGAGACAGTTTGAGGATTTGATTCACCCTTTGCGGAGTCGGTTTGAGAATTCGATTCACCATTTGTGGAGTCAGTTTGAGGATTTGATTCACTATTTGTGGAGTCAGTTTGAATATTTGATTCACCATTTGCGGAGTCAGTTTGAGGATTTGATTCACCATTTGTGGAGTCAGTTTGAGGATTTGATTCACCATTTGCGGAGTCGGTTTGTGGAGTCAGTTTGAGGATTTGATTCACCATTTGCAGAGTCGGTTTGAGGATTTGATTCACCATTTGTGGAGTCAGTTTGAGGATTTGATTCACCATTTGCGGAGTTGGTTTGAGAATTCAATTCACCATTTGTGGAGTCAGTTTGAGGATTTGATTCACCATTTGAGGAGTTGGTTTGAGAATTCAATTCACCATTTGTGGAGTCAGTTTGAGGATTTGATTCACCATTTGCGGTGTCAGTTTGAGGATTTGATTCACTATTTGTGGAGTCAGTTTGAATATTTGATTCACCATTTGCGGAGTCAGTTTGAGGATTTGATTCACCATTTGTGGAGTCAGTTTGAGGATTTGATTCACCATTTGCGGAGTCGGTTTGTGGAGTCAGTTTGAGGATTTGATTCACCATTTGCAGAGTCGGTTTGAGAATTTGCTTCACCATTTGTGGAGTCAGTTTGAGGATTTGATTCACCATTTGTGGAGTCAGTTTGAGGATTTGATTCACCATTTGCGGAGTCGGTTTGTGGAGTCAGTTTGAGGATTTGATTCACCATTTGCAGAGTCGGTTTGAGAATTTGATTCACCATTTGTGGAGTCAGTTTGAGGATTTGATTCACCATTTGCGGAGTTGGTTTGAGAATTCAATTCACCATTTGTGGAGTCAGTTTGAGGATTTGATTCACCATTTGAGGAGTTGGTTTGAGAATTCAATTCACCATTTGTGGAGTCAGTTTGAGGATTTGATTCACCATTTGCGGTGTCAGTTTGAGGATTTGATTCACTATTTGTGGAGTCAGTTTGAATATTTGATTCACCATTTGCGGAGTCAGTTTGAGGATTTGATTCACCATTTGTGGAGTCAGTTTGAGGATTTGATTCACCATTTGCGGAGTCGGTTTGTGGAGTCAGTTTGAGGATTTGATTAACCATTTGCAGAGTCGGTTTGAGAATTTGCTTAACCATTTGTGGAGTCAGTTTGAGGATTTGATTCACCATTTGCGGAGTCGGTTTGAAGATTTGATTCACCATTTGCAGAGTCAGTTTGAGGATTTGATTCACCATTTGCGGAGTCAGTTTGAGGATTTGATTTACCATTTGCGGAGTCGGTTTGAGAATTCGATTCACCATTTGTGGAGTCAGTTTGAGGATTTGATTTACCATTTGCGGAGTCAGTTTGAGGATTTGATTTACCATTTGCGGAGTCAGTTTGAGCATTTGATTCACTATTTGTGGAGTCAGTTTGAAGATTTGATTCACAATTTGCGGAGTCAGTTTGAGGATTTGATTCACCATTTGCGGAGTCAGTTTGAAGATTTGATTCACCATTTGCGGAGTCAGTTTGAAGATTTGATTCACCATTTGCGGAGTCGGTTTGTGGAGTCAGTTTGAGAATTCGATTCACCATTTGTGGAGTCAGTTTGAGGATTTGATTCACCATTTGCGGAGTCAGTTTGAGCATTTGATTCATTATTTGTGGAGTCAGTTTGAAGATTTGATTCACCATTTGCGGAGTCAGTTTGAGGATTTGATTCACCATTTGCGGAGTCGGTTTGTGGAGTCAGTTTGAGAATTCGATTCACCATTTGTGGAGTCAGTTTGAGGATTTGATTCACCATTTGCGGAGTCAGTTTGAGCATTTGATTCACTATTTGTGGAGTCAGTTTGAAGATTTGATTCACCATTTGCGGAGTCAGTTTGAGGATTTGATTCAACATTTGTGGAGTCAGTTTGAGGATTTGATTCACCATTTGTGGAGTCAGTTTGAAGATTTGATTCACCATTTGCGGAGTCAGTTTGAGCTTTTGATTCACTATGTGTGGAGTCAGTTTGAAGATTTGATTCACCATTTGCGGAGTCAGTTTGAGGATTTGATTCAACATTTGTGGAGTCAGTTTGAGGATTTGATTCACCATTTGCGGAGTCGGTTTGAGCATTTGGTTCACCATTTGCGGAGTCGGTTTGTGGAGTCAGTTTGAGGATTTGATTCACCATTTGCGGAGTCGGTTTGAGAATTCGATTCACCATTTGTGGAGTCAGTTTGAAGATTTGATTCACCATTTGCGGAGTCAGTTTGAAGATTTGATTCACCATTTGCGGAGTCAGTTTGAGAATTCGATTCACCATTTGTGGAGTCAGTTTGAAGATTTGATTCACCATTTGCGGAGTCAGTTTGAGGATTTGATTCACCATTTGTGGAGTCAGTTTGAGGATTTGATTCACCATTTGTGGAGTCAGTTTGAAGATTTGATTCACCATTTGCGGAGTCAGTTTGAGAATTCGATTCACCATTTGTGGAGTCAGTTTGAAGATTTGATTCACCATTTGCGGAGTCAGTTTGAGAATTCGATTCACCATTTGTGGAGTCAGTTTGAAGATTTGATTCACCATTTGCGGAGTCAGTTTGAGAATTCGATTCACCATTTGTGGAGTCAGTTTGAAGATTTGATTCACCATTTGCGGAGTCGGTTTGTGGAGTCAGTTTGAGAATTCGATTCACCAACTGCGGAGTCAGTTTGAGGATTTGATTCACTATTTGTGGAGTCAGTTTGAAGATTTGATTCACCATTTGCGGAGTCAGTTTGAGGATTTGATTCACCATTTGCGGAGTCGGTTTGAGAATTTGATTCACCATTTGTGGAGTCAGTTTGAGGATTTGATTCACCATTTGCGGAGTTGGTTTGAGAATTCAATTCACCATTTGTGGAGTCAGTTTGAGGATTTGATTCACCATTTGAGGAGTTGGTTTGAGAATTCAATTCACCATTTGTGGAGTCAGTTTGAGGATTTGATTCACCATTTGCGGTGTCAGTTTGAGGATTTGATTCACTATTTGTGGAGTCAGTTTGAATATTTGATTCACCATTTGCGGAGTCAGTTTGAGGATTTGATTCACCATTTGTGGAGTCAGTTTGAGGATTTGATTCACCATTTGCGGAGTCGGTTTGTGGAGTCAGTTTGAGGATTTGATTCACCATTTGCAGAGTCGGTTTGAGAATTTGCTTCACCATTTGTGGAGTCAGTTTGAGGATTTGATTCACCATTTGCGGAGTCGGTTTGAAGATTTGATTCACCATTTGCAGAGTCAGTTTGAGGATTTGATTCACCATTTGCGGAGTCAGTTTGAGGATTTGATTCACCATTTGCGGAGTCGGTTTGAGAATTCGATTCACCATTTGTGGAGTCAGTTTGAGGATTTGATTTACCATTTGCGGAGTCAGTTTGAGCATTTGATTCACTATTTGTGGAGTCAGTTTGAAGATTTGATTCACCATTTGCGGAGTCAGTTTGAGGATTTGATTCACCATTTGCGGAGTCAGTTTGAAGATTTGATTCACCATTTGCGGAGTCAGTTTGAAGATTTGATTCACCATTTGCGGAGTCGGTTTGTGGAGTCAGTTTGAGAATTCGATTCACCATTTGTGGAGTCAGTGTGAGGATTTGATTCACCATTTGCGGAGTCAGTTTGAGGATTTGATTCACCATTTGCGGAGTCGGTTTGTGGAGTCAGTTTGAGAATTCGATTCACCATTTGTGGAGTCAGTTTGAGGATTTGATTCACCATTTGCGGAGTCAGTTTGAGCATTTGATTCACTATTTGTGGAGTCAGTTTGAAGATTTGATTCACCATTTGCGGAGTCAGTTTGAGGATTTGATTCAACATTTGTGGAGTCAGTTTGAGGATTTGATTCACCATTTGTGGAGTCAGTTTGAGGATTTGATTCACCATTTGCGGAGTCAGTTTGAGCATTTGATTCACTATGTGTGGAGTCAGTTTGAAGATTTGATTCACCATTTGCGGAGTCAGTTTGAGGATTTGATTCACCATTTGCGGAGTCGGTTTGTGGAGTCAGTTTGAGAATTCGATTCACCATTTGTGGAGTCAGTTTGAGGATTTGATTCACCATTTGCGGAGTCAGTTTGAGCATTTGATTCACTATTTGTGGAGTCAGTTTGAAGATTTGATTCACCATTTGCGGAGTCAGTTTGAGGATTTGATTCAACATTTGTGGAGTCAGTTTGAGGATTTGATTCAACATTTGTGGAGTCAGTTTGAGGATTTGATTCACCATTTGTGGAGTCAGTTTGAGGATTTGATTCACCATTTGCGGAGTCAGTTTGAGCATTTGATTCACTATGTGTGGAGTCAGTTTGAAGATTTGATTCACCATTTGCGGAGTCAGTTTGAGGATTTGATTCAACATTTGTGGAGTCAGTTTGTGGAGTCAGTTTGAGGATTTGATTCACCATTTGCGGAGTCGGTTTGAGAATTCGATTCACCATTTGTGGAGTCAGTTTGAGGATTTGATTTACCATTTGCGGAGTCAGTTTGAGCATTTGATTCACTTGTTGTGGAGTCAGTTTGAAGATTTGATTCACCATTTGCGGAGTCAGTTTGAGGATTTGATTCAACATTTGTGGAGTCAGTTTGAGGATTTGATTCACTATTTGTGGAGTCAGTTTAAAGATTTGATTCACCATTTGCGGAGTCGGTTTGAGCATTTGGTTCACCATTTGTGGAGTCAGTTTGAGGATTTGATTCACCATTTGCGGAGTCGGTTTGTGGAGTCAGTTTGAGGATTTGATTCACCATTTGCAGAGTCGGTTTGAGAATTTGATTCACCATTTGTGGAGTCAGTTTGAGGATTTGATTCACCATTTGCGGAGTCGGTTTGAGAATTCAATTCACTATTTGTGAAGTCAGTTTGAAGATTTGATTCACCATTTGCGGAGTCAGTTTGAGGATTTGATTTACCATTTGTGGAGTCAGTTTGAGGATTTGATTCACCATTTGCGGAGTCGGTTTGTGGAGTCAGTTTGATGATTTGATTCACCATTTGCAGAGTCGGTTTGAGAATTTGATTCACCATTTGTGGAGTCAGTTTGAGGATTTGATTCACCATTTGCGGAGTCAGTTTGAGAATTCGATTCACCAATTGCGGAGTCAGTTTGAGGATTTGATTCACTATTTGTGGAGTCAGTTTGAAGATTTGATTCACCATTTGCGGAGTCAGTTTGAGGATTTGATTCACCATTTGTGGAGTCAGTTTGAGGATTTGATTCACCATTTGCGGAGTCAGTTTGGGGATTTGATTCACCATTTGTGGAGTCAGTTTGAGGATTTGATTCACCATTTGCGGAGTCGGTTTGTGGAGTCAGTTTGAGGATTTGATTCACCATTTGCAGAGTCGGTTTGAGGATTTGATTCACCATTTGCGGAGTCAGTTTGAGAATTCGATTCACCAATTGCGGAGTCAGTTTGAGGATTTGATTCACTATTTGTGGAGTCAGTTTGAAGATTTGATTCACCAATTGCGGAGTCAGTTTGAGGATTTGATTCACTATTTGTGGAGTCAGTTTGAAGATTTGATTCACCATTTGCGGAGTCAGTTTGAGGATTTGATTCACCATTTGCGGAGTCGGTTTGTGGAGTCAGTTTGAGGATTTGATTCACCATTTGCAGAGTCGGTTTGAGAATTTGCTTCACCATTTGTGGAGTCAGTTTGAGGATTTGATTCACCATTTGCGGAGTCGGTTTGAGAATTCGATTCACCATTTGTGGAGTCAGTTTGAGGATTTGATTCACCATTTGCAGAGTCGGTTTGGGAATTTGCTTCACCATTTGTGGAGTCAGTTTGAGGATTTGATTCACCATTTGCGGAGTCGGTTTGAGAATTCGATTCACCATTTGTGGAGTCAGTTTGAGGATTTGATTTACCATTTGCGGAGTCAGTTTGAGCATTTGATTCGCTATTTGTGGAGTCAGTTTGAAGATTTGATTCACCATTTGCGGAGTCAGTTTGAGGATTTGATTCACCATTTGTGGAGTCAGTTTGAGGATTAGATTCACCATTTGCGGAGTCGGTTTGTGGAGTCAGTTTGAGAATTTGATTCACCATTTGTGGAGTCAGTTTGAGGATTTGATTCACCATTTGCGGAGTCGGTTTGAGAATTTGATTCACCATTTGTGGAGTCAGTTTGAGGATTTGATTCACCATTTGAGGAGTTGGTTTGAGAATTCAATTCACCATTTGTGGAGTCAGTTTGAGGATTTGATTCACCATTTGCGGTGTCAGTTTGAGGATTTGATTCACTATTTGTGGAGTCAGTTTGAAGATTTGATTCACCATTTGCGGAGTCAGTTTGAGGATTTGATTCACCATTTGTGGAGTCAGTTTGAGGATTTGATTCACCATTTGCGGTGTCAGTTTGAGGATTTGATTCAACATTTGTGGAGTCAGTTTGAGGATTTGATTCACCATTTGCGGAGTCGGTTTGAGCATTTGGTTCACCATTTGTGGAGTCAGTTTGAGGATTTGATTCACCATTTGCGGAGTCGGTTTGTGGAGTCAGTTTGAGGATTTGATTTACCATTTGCAGAGTCGGTTTGAGAATTTGATTCACCATTTGTGGAGTCAGTTTGAGGATTTGATTCACCATTTGTGGAGTCAATTTGAAGTAAGTAGAAGTAAGTTGTTATTGTATTATCAGTAGAAAATTATTAGATTTATATCTTTTAATGTTCTAAACTCGTATTAACTGTGCAATTTTACCATTAATAAGATGCTGCAATGATTTATGTAATATATTTTTGATTAAGGATTGAGAGAAAAAGCGTCATTTGTATATGAGAGTGAAATCTGCACACGAGTGCCACCTGGAGTTTTCCTGGGTTTTCGCTTTGATTTTGAGTGATTTCCTTGGTGAATTTGTGTTTATTTTTGTTTTCAGTTTAACATGATTTCAAGTAGTGTCAAAAATGTGGTATTTGAGGAATGTTATGATCAATGTGTGTATATATGTTGAGTAAATGTGCAAGAGTGTACATATGAGATTTATTGTTAAAGACATTCTATTAATTGATATTTGCCTTGTGTTTTGCAAGGCTGGGTTTTTTGTGTGTGTTGAAGCATCTGTGATGAGTCCCTAATTCACGTTGGACTCGAGGAGAAACTTACGGCGAGCCACCCACGGAACCGACTCTCCTGTTAGAATGTGTGTTTGTGCCACCAGACTGGTAGGAGAGTTCTTTTGATTGTTTGGAGAAACGAGACTCGGACTCATCGCGACCTTCCGGTTTTCCTTCTTACTTTTCCTAAAATCCTCAACGGAAAACCTTTACTGGAACTGAGCTAAGAGAATCAACAGTTCTCTTTCACGAAATCCTTGGTATTGAACTGTGAACGGCAAACGGTGGAACGAATCATCTAAAAGCGAAACAAATCTTTTGGACAGCAAACCGAATCTTTTGAGTAGCGAACGATTCATTTGAACAGAGTAACGATCTTTTGAACAGGGAGGTGATTCATTTGAACCGTGTATTGATTCTTTGAACAGAGAGGTGATTTATTTGAGCACATTAATGATTTATTGAGTTAAAAGTGTGAATATTGAATTATAGCCTGCATTTGAGTAGAGTTGGTATATTTATTATTGATTTATTTCTTTATTTTCAGAGTACAGAGTATTTTTTATCACGAATTTATTGCCTTCTTTACTTTGTTTTATACAAAGGGTAACACAGTGTTGTAGCTTTCTAAGATTTTTATTTTTATTTTGTACAAGTGTTTGAATTTTCTCAACTGTCTTGATCACAACTTTGTTTTAACTGTATATTGACTTCACGTTCATCTGTGTAAAGAAAAAAAGAGAAAACTATTTACTTTTCATTATTATAATTTATAATCGAACCTATATATACATAAATACTTATGCTTATTGGACAGAAATTCACAAACTCATAACATATTTCTAATTATATAAACTATATTGAAGGAAAAAACTGACTGTGTCTGATTATTCACTCACCTGCTGTGCTGCTTTTCTCTCTCCAGTAGCCGTTCTTTCTCTTCTGACCAATTGGCCCACATTGAAAAATACGCTATCGCGACATATCAATCGTACTTGCTACAATTTTGGCGAGCCAGCCAGGAGCGAGAAAGCAGCAGCTTTTGAGGTGAATAATTATTGAAATACGCATATATAGTGAAAATATAACATTACAATGGATGTCATAGAACGAGAAGACGTTAAAATAGAAAATGCAGTGATTATTAGTGGTTTAACCCTAACTGAAACCGATGAAGTCGTAGAATCCTACCTTTTGAGATTTGGTTCTATACGGCAAAACTTTCTGATTGATGATCCGCAGTCTGTATTTCATCATAATGCAGTTGTTGAGTTTTCACACAACTCCGCCATTTGCAACATTGATCCTCAATTGCCTTTGACTATCGTAAGCCCTACTGATATGAGTGTTATATTCCGCATACACAAATTGAGTACTGCTTACAGCACCGCCACATCTAGCGACACAGCAAAGCAACTGAAGTCACTAGAGGATAAAAATGTAGAATCCCAACAAGATATCATTAAGCAAAATTCAATGAAAATGAATGGGGTGACACATTTGGATGATGCATCACACAGAGAAGATTGTGGACTTGAAAATTTAAAATCCAGCACAAAAGTCTTGACAAGTGTAACTAACACCCCTCAGCGAACTGGAAGTTTCAAGCCATCTGCTCTAAAAATTGATAATAACAACCCAGCCAAGGTGAACATGAGTACTACATCGCCCCATAGTTTAACAGAAGCCAATTCTGTATCTGTGAGAATTCCTATATCCTCTATGCACCCCCCAGACATTCAGAGAGTAATTATGGAACATGTTGTGAAGATGAGTGAAACAGTGCCCCAACACAGTGCTTCTTTCCGCTTAAAAGCCTTTTCTGGAAGGATGCCTCGTCCAGGTAATGAGCCTGACTTCGACACATGGCGGACAAGCGTTGACTATTTGTTGAATGAGTTATCCCTTTCTGAGTCACATAAAATGCAAAAAATTCTAGACAGCCTGTTACCGCCTGCTTCAGATGTCATTAAGCATGTGAGCCCCAATGCTCCAGCATCAGAGTGTCTGAGGTTACTAGAGTCTGTTTACGGTTCAGTGGAAGATGGAGATGAATTATTAGCAAAGTTCATAAACACTCTGCAGGATCCTGGTGAAAAATCATCTGCCTATCTTCATAGATTGTATGTGCTCCTGTGCACTACTATTAGGCGTGGAGGGATTGCGGAGAGTGAACGAGACCGTTATCTCCTGAAACAGTTCTGCCGTGGCTGCTGGGACAATGCCTTGATAGTTGAATTGCAGCTAGAGAGAATAAAAGCTGATCCACTCTCCTTTGCTGAGTTAGCAGTACTCTTAAGAACAGCTGAGGAGAAGAAAACTTCAAAAGAAGAGAGAATGAGAAAGCATCTTGGTTTGGGCAGACCCTCACCAACCACACTCAAATTAAGAACAATAACTCACCAACAGTCTGCTCACTTTAATAACTCATTTGAAGTGGATGCAACTAATATTCCAGCATTTGACAATCCAAAACAGAAAGTCTCTAAACAGAAAAGTAAAACCCAGTGTCCTGAAACATCTGAAGCTGATGCTTTGAAAAAGGAGATTATGGCTCTCCAAAGCCAAATCACTGCCATTAAAACAGCAGCTGACCAGGAAGCAAGGGAGAGAACTGAGGCAAGTGAGCTTCAGCAACTAAAAGGACAGATAGCAGAGCTTAAAGTCCAACTTGCCACTTCTGGAGCACAGAGAAAGCAGTTTCAGAAATCCCCTCAACAGAGTAATAATCCTAGTGATTTTGGTGTCAGTCGAGAGAGAAATGAAAGGCAAAAAAACACTGAATTAAGAACCAATCGACCCAGACCATGGTATTGCTTTCGCTGTGGAGATGATGGTCATCTTGCCATTTACTGTGAAAATGCACCAAACCCATTAGGAGTTGAAGAAAAGAGACAAAAATTAAGAGAGAAACAAGCTGAGTGGGATCTTAGAAATGGAGGAGCCACAGTGCCTTTAAACTAAAATCAGTCTCTATCGCAGGGCGGATGGGGACTGAGAGAAAACAAAGCCCAAATAATCAACAGTCACTTAATAAGCATACAGATACCAGGAACTCCTTAAAGTTACCAGCCGGACTAGTGGGAATGAAGTGTACTGCTAGAGTCAAAATTGAAGAAAAGGAAGTGAACTGCTTGCTAGACACAGGGTCTCAAGTCACAACAGTCCCCATGTCTTTCTACAACCGCTACCTGTCACGACATCCTATGCAGCCATTGAATCATCTGTTGGAGGTTGAAGGGGCAAACGACCAAGCTGTTCCTTACCTTGGATATGTTGAACTGACTCTAAAGTTTCCACAAGAGTTTTTAGGAACTGAGGCCGAAGTTCCAACATTGGCCCTAGTTGTCCCAGACCTAACACAAACACCCCAAATCCTTATTGGCACTAACACCCTAGATGTCTTATATGCTGGTCATGCTCAAACAGTCAAGCCCAGAGTTATGTCACGTTATCAAGGGTATCAAGCTGTGATAAGAGTTCTAGAAGCAAGACTGCAGCAGGCTGGTGTGAATGTCCTGGGCCAAGTGAAAGTAAAAGGAGACATGCCTGAAGTGATAGCAGCTGGAAGTACTGTAGTTCTTAATGGATGCGTCAAAGTTATTGGGCCACTCTCAGAGACTTGTGTTACAATTGAACCCTCAGTATCGTCATCTTTGCCTGGTGGATTACTTGTGGCAAGCAGTTTGCATTCTCTACCTGCAAAACGCAATGTCCAAATACCAATAGTGCTAAGAAATGAGACACAAATTGATTTAACTATTCCTCCAAAAGCAGTATTGGCCGAAGTACATGCTGTACAAAGTGTGATTGAGGGAAGAAAACCAGTAAATGCTTCTGTGAGCAAAGTTACAAATCCTGCACAAAATAGAATCATCCCTGACTTTGGTGACTCTCCGTTATCAAATGATTGGAAGGAAAAGATAACTGATCTTGTAAACTCCATGCAGGATGTATTTGCACTTCATGACTTGGATTATGGCCACACAAACAAAGTAAAACACCATATCCATCTCAGTGATAGCACCCCATTCAAGCAGCGTGCTCGGCCTATCCATCCCCAGGATGTCGATGCTGTAAGACGGCATCTTAAAGAACTCCTTGATGCAAACATCATCAGAGAATCTGAATCCTCTTTTGCTTCTCCAATTGTAGTAGTAAGAAAGAAAAACAATGATGTACGCCTCTGCATTGACTTCAGAAAGTTAAACTCGCAAACTGTAAAAGATGCATATGCCCTGCCTAATTTGGAGGAAGCCTTTTCTGTTCTATCTGGCTCCAAATGGTTTTCAGTTCTCGACTTAAAATCAGGCTTTTATCAAATTGAGATGGAAGAGGCTGATAAATCAAAGACTGCATTCGTCTGTCCTTTAGGATTCTATGAATTCAACAGAATGCCTCAAGGCGTCACTAATGCACCAAGTACATTTCAGAGGCTGATGGAGCGATGCATGGGTGATCTTAACAGAAAAGACGTCCTAGTTTTCATAGACGACCTTATAGTCTTTTCCAAGACATTAGAAGAGCACAAAGCCAAACTCTTGCAAGTCCTGACACGACTAAAAGAATACGGATTAAAGCTTTCTCCCAAGAAGTGCAAGTTTTTCCAAACATCAGTCCAGTACTTAGGCCACATAGTCTCTCAGAATGGTGTTGAAACAGATCCAACCAAAATTGAAGCTCTCAAAACCTGGCCAAGACCTAAAAACCTTAAAGAACTGAAATCTTTTCTTGGATTTGCAGGATACTACAGAAGGTTCGTTCAAGACTTCTCAAAAATCACAAGACCCCTTAATGACCTTACTATTGGATATCCCCCACTGCAGAAAAATCAGAAACGAAACCCCACAAAAAGTACACCTTACCTGGATCCTAAAGAACAGTTTGGAGAGCGATGGAACCAGGATTGTCAGTGGGCATTTAACACAATCATAGAGAAGTTGACCTCTGCTCCAGTCCTAGGATACGCAGATCCTAGACTCCCCTATGTGTTGACCACTGATGCCAGCACTGTTGGACTTGGAGCAGCTCTTTATCAAGAGCAGGAAGGTCGAATGAGGGTGATTGCCTTTGCAAGTAGGGGACTAACTAAAAGTGAAGCAAAGTACCCCGCTCACAAATTAGAGTTCCTTGCACTCAAGTGGGCAGTCACAGCCAAATTCAGTGACTATCTGTATGGAGGAGAGTTCACTGTGATTACAGACAGCAACCCACTCACCTACATATTAACATCTGCAAAACTCGATGCAACCAGTTACAGATGGCTGTCCAGCCTGTCAACATTCAATTTTAAGATCCAGTATCGTGCAGGCAAAAGAAATCTAGATGCAGATGGACTCTCAAGACGGCCCCATGATGAACAGATTGATGATTTCGCCTCTCAGAAAGAACGTGAAAGAATCAAACAATTCACTCTCCATCACTTAGCTGAGACAGAACAACAAGTTATCTTGCCCGATGCAGTAAAAGCCCTCTGTGAACGACACCAAGTATATCAGAGCTGTGGTGATTCTAACCTACCGTATTCTCAACTTACTGTGGTAGAATCACTGTCCCAAAGTGTTGATGCAGTACCCCAAGAATTCCAGCAGGAGGCAGGAGGCCTTCCAGTTCTTCCCCAAATGTCAGAGGAAGAGTTAAAAGAATGTCAAAGAACTGATCCAGTGCTTGAAAAAGTAATTAGGCACCTTAATTCTGGAAAGAAACCTCATGGGAAAGTAGAGCCTGCAGAAGTAGCTTTGTGGCTAAGAGAGTGGGACCGCTTTGAGTTCAAGAATGGAATCTTATTTAGAAAGAGACAGGACCCAAGAGGCGTATTGTATCAGTTGGCCTTGCCCAAAAAGTTTAGAGGAAATGTATTAAAAAATCTGCACAATGACATGGGGCATCTCGGAATTAAAAGGACTTTGGACCTGGCTAGAGCCCGTTTTTACTGGCCAAAAATGGCAATAACTGTGGAAGAGAAAGTAAAGACCTGTGAGCGATGTGTAAAACGAAAGACCCCTCCTGAGAGGGCTGCACCCCTGGTGAATATCACAACCAGCAGACCCCTTGAACTAGTCTGCATAGACTACTTGTCACTAGAGCCTGATCGAAGCAACACTAAAGACATCCTTGTAATTACTGATCATTTCACCAAGTATGCTGTTGCAGTGCCCACTAGAAACCAGAAAGCTGAAACTGTGGCCAAATGCTTATGGGACAACTTTTTCATCCATTACGGGTTTCCTGAAAGAATTCTGAGTGATCAGGGGCCCGACTTTGAGTCAAGAATAATCAAAGAACTGTGTGGCATAGCAGGAATACAAAAAGTAAGAACTACGCCTTACCATCCCAGAGGCAACCCTGTAGAACGTTTCAACAGAACATTGCTCCAAATGTTAGGGACCCTGGAGGACAAACAAAAGACCTATTGGAAAGACTTTGTTAAACCATTAGTCCATGCTTACAATTGCACTCGTAATGACACAACAGGATTCTCACCTTACGAGCTGATGTTTGGGAGACAGCCTCGACTGCCAGTAGACATAGCATTTGGTTTACCTGCTACTGGGTCATCCCCATCTCATTCCATTTATGTGAGAAATCTGAAAGATCGCTTAGAGGAAAGCTATAGAATAGCTACTGAGAATGCCTCAAAATTAGCAAGAAGGAACAAGAAACGATTTGATGAGCGAGTAGTCACCTCATTCCTTGAGGTTGAAGATCGTGTTCTAGTACGGAATGTCAAGCTAAGAGGAAAGCATAAATTGGCTGATAAGTGGGAGAAAGAAATCTATGTTGTCGGTTTGAGAATTCGATTCACCATTTGTGGAGTCAGTTTGAGGATTTGATTTACCATTTGCGGAGTCAGTTTGAGCATTTGATTCACTTGTTGTGGAGTCAGTTTGAAGATTTAATTCACCATTTGCGGAGTCAGTTTGAGGATTTGATTCAACATTTGTGGAGTCAGTTTGAGGATTTGATTCACTATTTGTGGAGTCAGTTTAAAGATTTGATTCACCATTTGCGGAGTCGGTTTGAGCATTTGGTTCACCATTTGTGGAGTCAGTTTGAGGATTTGATTCACCATTTGCGGAGTCGGTTTGTGGAGTCAGTTTGAGGATTTGATTCACCATTTGCAGAGTCGGTTTGAGAATTTGATTCACCATTTGTGGAGTCAGTTTGAGGATTTGATTCACCATTTGCGGAGTCGGTTTGAGAATTCAATTCACTATTTGTGGAGTCAGTTTGAAGATTTGATTCACCATTTGCGGAGTCAGTTTGAGGATTTGATTTACCATTTGTGGAGTCAGTTTGAGGATTTGATTCACCATTTGCGGAGTCGGTTTGTGGAGTCAGTTTGAGGATTTGATTCACCATTTGCAGAGTCGGTTTGAGAATTTGATTCACCATTTGTGGAGTCAGTTTGAGGATTTGATTCACCATTTGCGGAGTCAGTTTGAGAATTCGATTCACCAATTGCGGAGTCAGTTTGAGGATTTGATTCACTATTTGTGGAGTCAGTTTGAAGATTTGATTCACCATTTGCGGAGTCAGTTTGAGGATTTGATTCACCATTTGTGGAGTCAGTTTGAGGATTTGATTCACCATTTGCGGAGTCAGTTTGGGGATTTGATTCACCATTTGTGGAGTCAGTTTGAGGATTTGATTCACCATTTGCGGAGTCGGTTTGTGGAGTCAGTTTGAGGATTTGATTCACCATTTGCAGAGTCGGTTTGAGGATTTGATTCACCATTTGCGGAGTCAGTTTGAGAATTCGATTCACCAATTGCGGAGTCAGTTTGAGGATTTGATTCACTATTTGTGGAGTCAGTTTGAAGATTTGATTCACCAATTGCGGAGTCAGTTTGAGGATTTGATTCACTATTTGTGGAGTCAGTTTGAAGATTTGATTCACCATTTGCGGAGTCAGTTTGAGGATTTGATTCACCATTTGCGGAGTCGGTTTGTGGAGTCAGTTTGAGGATTTGATTCACCATTTGCAGAGTCGGTTTGAGAATTTGCTTCACCATTTGTGGAGTCAGTTTGAGGATTTGATTCACCATTTGCGGAGTCGGTTTGAGAATTCGATTCACCATTTGTGGAGTCAGTTTGAGGATTTGATTTACCATTTGCGGAGTCAGTTTGAGCATTTGATTCGCTATTTGTGGAGTCAGTTTGAAGATTTGATTCACCATTTGCGGAGTCAGTTTGAGGATTTGATTCACCATTTGCGGAGTCGGTTTGTGGAGTCAGTTTGAGGATTTGATTCACCATTTGCAGAGTCGGTTTGAGAATTTGCTTCACCATTTGTGGAGTCAGTTTGAGGATTTGATTCACCATTTGCGGAGTCGGTTTGAGAATTCGATTCACCATTTGTGGAGTCAGTTTGAGGGTTTGATTTACCATTTGCGGAGTCAGTTTGAGCATTTGATTCGCTATTTGTGGAGTCAGTTTGAAGATTTGATTCACCATTTGCGGAGTCAGTTTGAGGATTTGATTCACCATTTGTGGAGGTAGTTTGAGGATTAGATTCACCATTTGCGGAGTCGGTTTGTGGAGTCAGTTTGAGAATTTGATTCACCATTTGAGGATTTGATTCACCATTTGCGGAGTCGGTTTGAGAATTCAATTCACCATTTGTGGAGTCAGTTTGAGGATTTGATTCACCATTTGTGGAGTCAGTTTGAGGATTTGATTTACCATTTGCGGAGTCAGTTTGAGCATTTGATTCACTATTTGTGGAGTCAGTTTAAGGATTTGATTCACCTTTTGCGGAGTCGGTTTGTGGAGTCAGTTTGAGGATTTGATTCACCATTTGCAGAGTCGGTTTGAGAATTTGATTCACCATTTGTGGAGTCAGTTTGAGGATTTGATTCACCATTTGAGGAGTTGGTTTGAGAATTCAATTCACCATTTGTGGAGTCAGTTTGAGGATTTGATTCACCATTTGCGGTGTCAGTTTGAGGATTTGATTCACTATTTGTGGAGTCAGTTTGAAGATTTGATTCACCATTTGCGGAGTCAGTTTGAGGATTTGATTTGATTCACCATTTGCGGAGTCGGTTTGTGGAGTCAGTTTGAGCATTTGATTCACCATTTGCAGAGTCGGTTTGAGAATTTGATTCACCATTTGTGGAGTCAGTTTGAGGATTTGATTCACCATTTGCGGTGTCAGTTTGAGGATTTGATTCACTATTTGTGGAGTCAGTTTGAAGATTTGATTCAGCATTTGCGGAGTCAGTTTGAGAATTCGATTCACCATTTGTGGAGTCAGTTTGAGGATTTGATTCACCATTTGCGGAGTCGGTTTGTGGAGTCAGTTTGAGGATTTGATTCACCATTTGCAGAGTCGGTTTGAGAATTTGATTCACCATTTGTGGAGTCAGTTTGAGGATTTGATTCACCATTTGCGGTGTCAGTTTGAGGATTTGATTCACTATTTGTGGAGTCAGTTTGAAGATTTGATTCACCATTTGCGGAGTCAGTTTGAGGATTTGATTCACCATTTGTGGAGTCAGTTTGAGGATTTGATTCACCATTTGCGGAGTCGGTTTGTGGAGTCAGTTTGAGGATTTGATTCACCATTTGCAGAGTCGGTTTGAGAATTTGATTCACCATTTGTGGAGTCAGTTTGAGGATTTGATTCACCATTTGCGGAGTCAGTTTGAGAATTCGATTCACTAATTGCGGAGTCAGTTTGAGGATTTGATTCACTATTTGTGGATTCAGTTTGAAGATTTGATTCACCATTTGCGGAGTCAGTTTGAGGATTTGATTCACCATTTCTGGAGTCAGTTTGAGGATTTGATTCACCATTTGCGGAGTCGGTTTGAGAATTCGATTCACCATTTGTGGAGTCAGTTTGAGGATTTGATTCACTATTTGCGGAGTCAGTTTGGGGATTTGATTCACCATTTGTGGAGTCAGTTTGAGGATTTGATTCACCATTTGCGGAGTCGGTTTGTGGAGTCAGTTTGAGGATTTGATTCACCATTTGCGGAGTCGGTTTGAGAATTCGATTCACCATTTGTGGAGTCAGTTTGAGGATTTGATTCACCATTTGCGGAGTCAGTTTGGGGATTTGATTCACCATTTGTGGAGTCAGTTTGAGGATTTAATTCACCATTTGCGGAGTCGGTTTGTGGAGTCAGTTTGAGGATTTGATTCACCATTTGCAGAGTCGGTTTGAGAATTTGCTTCACCATTTGTGGAGTCAGTTTGAAGATTTGATTCACCATTTGCGGAGTCAGTTTGAGGATTTGATTCACCATTTGCGGAGTCGGTTTGAGAATTCGATTCACCATTTGTGGAGTCAGTTTGAGGATTTGATTCACCATTTGAGGAGTTGGTTTGAGAATTCAATTCACCATTTGTGGAGTCAGTTTGAGGATTTGATTCACCATTTGCGGTGTCAGTTTGAGGAATTGATTCACTATTTGTGGAGTCAGTTTGAAGATTTGATTCACCATTTGCGGAGTCAGTTTGAGGATTTGATTTACCATTTGCGGAGTCAGTTTGAGCATTTGATTCACCATTTGCGGAGTCGGTTTGTGGAGTCAGTTTGAGGATTTGATTCACCATTTGCAGAGTCGGTTTGAGAATTTGATTCACCATTTGTGGAGTCAGTTTGAGGATTTGATTCACCATTTGCGGAGTCGGTTTGAGCATTTGGTTCACCATTTGTGGAGTCAGTTTGAGGATTTGATTCACCTTTTGCGGAGTCGGTTTGTGGAGTCAGTTTGAGGATTTGATTCACCATTTGCAGAGTCGGTTTGAGAATTTGATTCACCATTTGTGGAGTCAGTTTGAGGATTTGATTCACCATTTGAGGAGTCAGTTTGAGGATTTGATTCACCATTTGAGGAGTTGGTTTGAGAATTCAATTCACCATTTGTGGAGTCAGTTTGAAGATTTGATTCACCATTTGCGGAGTCAGTTTGAGGATTTGATTCACTATTTGCGGAGTCAGTTTGAGGATTTGATTCACCATTTGCAGAGTCGGTTTGCGAATTCGATTCACCATTTGTGGAGTCAGTTTGAGGATTTGATTTACCATTTACGGAGTCAGTTTGAGCATTTGATTCACTATTTGTGGAGTCAGTTTGAAGATTTGATTCAACATTTGCGGAGTCAGTTTGAGGATTTGATTCACCATTTGCGGAGTCAGTTTGAAGATTTGATTCACCATTTGCGGAGTCAGTTTGAGGATTTGATTCACCATTTGTGGAGTCAGTTTGAGGATTAGATTCACCATTTGCGGAGTCGGTTTGTGGAGTCAGTTTGAAGATTTGATTCACCATTTGCGGAGTCGGTTTGAGAATTTGATTCACCATTTGTGGAGTCAGTTTGAGGATTTGATTCACCATTTGAGGAGTTGGTTTGAGGATTTGATTTACCATTTGTGGAGTCAGTTTGAGGATTTGATTCACTATTTGTGGAGTCAGTTTGAAGATTTGATTCACCATTTGCGGAGTCAGTTTGAGGATTTGATTCACCATTTGTGGAGTCAGTTTGAGGATTAGATTCACCATTTGCGGAGTCGGTTTGTGGAGTCAGTTTGAGAATTTGATTCACCATTTGTGGAGTCAGTTTGAGGATTTGATTCACCATTTGCGGAGTCGGTTTGAGAATTCAATTCACCATTTGTGGAGTCAGTTTGAGGATTTGATTCACCATTTGTGGAGTCAGTTTGAGGATTTGATTTACCATTTGCGGAGTCAGTTTGAGCATTTGATTCACTATTTGTGGAGTCAGTTTAAGGATTTGATTCACCTTTTGCGGAGTCGGTTTGTGGAGTCAGTTTGAGGATTTGATTCACCATTTGCAGAGTCGGTTTGAGAATTTGATTCACCATTTGTGGAGTCAGTTTGAGGATTTGATTCACCATTTGAGGAGTTGGTTTGAGAATTCAATTCACCATTTGTGGAGTCAGTTTGAGGATTTGATTCACCATTTGCGGTGTCAGTTTGAGGATTTGATTCACTATTTGTGGAGTCAGTTTGAAGATTTGATTCACCATTTGCGGAGTCAGTTTGAGGATTTGATTTACCATTTGCGGAGTCAGTTTGAGCATTTGATTCACCATTTGCGGAGTCGGTTTGTGGAGTCAGTTTGAGGATTTGATTCACCATTTGTGGAGTCAGTTTGAGGATTTGATTCACCATTTGCGGTGTCAGTTTGAGGATTTGATTCAACATTTGTGGAGTCAGTTTGAGGATTTGATTCACCATTTGCGGAGTCGGTTTGAGCATTTGGTTCACCATTTGTGGAGTCAGTTTGAGGATTTGATTCACCATTTGCGGAGTCGGTTTGTGGAGTCAGTTTGAGGATTTGATTTACCATTTGCAGAGTCGGTTTGAGAATTTGATTCACCATTTGTGGAGTCAGTTTGAGGATTTGATTCACCATTTGCGGTGTCAGTTTGAGGATTTGATTCACTATTTGTGGAGTCAGTTTGAAGATTTGATTCACCATTTGCGGAGTCAGTTTGAGAATTCGATTCACCATTTGTGGAGTCAGTTTGAGGATTTGATTCACCATTTGCGGAGTCAGTTTGAGCATTTGATTCACTATTTGTGGAGTCAGTTTGAAGATTTGATTCACCATTTGCGGAGTCAGTTTGAGGATTTGATTCACCATTTCTGGAGTCAGTTTGAGGATTTGATTCACCATTTGCGGAGTCGGTTTGAGAATTCGATTCACCATTTGTGGAGTCAGTTTGAGGATTTGATTCACTATTTGCGGAGTCAGTTTGGGGATTTGATTCACCATTTGTGGAGTCAGTTTGAGGATTTGATTCACCATTTGCGGAGTCGGTTTGTGGAGTCAGTTTGAGGATTTGATTCACCATTTGCGGAGTCGGTTTGAGAATTCGATTCACCATTTGTGGAGTCAGTTTGAGGATTTGATTCACCATTTGCGGAGTCAGTTTGGGGATTTGATTCACCATTTGTGGAGTCAGTTTGAGGATTTGATTCACCATTTGCGGAGTCGGTTTGTGGAGTCAGTTTGAGGATTTGATTCACCATTTGCGGAGTCGGTTTGAGAATTCGATTCACCATTTGTGGAGTCAGTTTGAGGATTTGATTCACCATTTGCGGAGTCAGTTTGGGGATTTGATTCACCATTTGTGGAGTCAGTTTGAGGATTTGATTCACCATTTGCGGAGTCGGTTTGTGGAGTCAGTTTGAGGATTTGATTCACCATTTGCAGAGTCGGTTTGAGAATTTGCTTCACCATTTGTGGAGTCAGTTTGAAGATTTGATTCACCATTTGCGGAGTAAGTTTGAGGATTTGATTCACCATTTGCGGAGTCAGTTTGAGGATTTGATTCACCATTTGCGGAGTCAGTTTGAGGATTTGATTCACCATTTGCGGAGTCGGTTTGAGAATTCGATTTACCATTTGTGGAGTCAGTTTGAGGATTTGATTCACCATTTGAGGAGTTGGTTTGAGAATTCAATTCACCATTTGTGGAGTCAGTTTGAGGATTTGATTCACCATTTGCGGTGTCAGTTTGAGGAATTGATTCACTATTTGTGGAGTCAGTTTGAAGATTTGATTCACCATTTGCGGAGTCAGTTTGAGGATTTGATTTACCATTTGCGGAGTCAGTTTGAGCATTTGATTCACCATTTGCGGAGTCGGTTTGTGGAGTCAGTTTGAGGATTTGATTCACCATTTGCAGAGTCGGTTTGAGAATTTGATTCACCATTTGTGGAGTCAGTTTGAGGATTTGATTCACCATTTGCGGAGTCGGTTTGAGAATTTGATTCACCATTTGTGGAGTCAGTTTGAGGATTTGATTCACCATTTGCGGTGTCAGTTTGAGGTTTTGATTCACCATTTGCGGAGTCAGTTTGAGGATTTGATTCACCATTTGCGGAGTCAGTTTGAGAATTCGATTCACCATTTGTGGAGTCAGTTTGAGGATTTGATTCACCATTTGCGGAGTCAGTTTGAGCATTTGATTCACTATTTGTGGAGTCAGTTTGAAGATTTGATTCACCATTTGCGGAGTCAGTTTGAGGATTTGATTTACCATTTGCGGAGTCAGTTTGAGCATTTGATTCACCATTTGCGGAGTCGGTTTGTGGAGTCAGTTTGAGGATTTGATTCACCATTTGTGGAGTCAGTTTGAGGATTTGATTCACCATTTGCGGTGTCAGTTTGAGGATTTGATTCACCATTTGTGGAGTCAGTTTGAGGATTTGATTCACCATTTGCGGAGTCGGTTTGAGCATTTGGTTCACCATTTGTGGAGTCAGTTTGAGGATTTGATTCACCATTTGCGGAGTCGGTTTGTGGAGTCAGTTTGAGGATTTGATTTACCATTTGCAGAGTCGGTTTGAGAATTTGATTCACCATTTGTGGAGTCAGTTTGAGGATTTGATTCACCATTTGCGGTGTCAGTTTGAGGTTTTGATTCACTATTTGTGGAGTCAGTTTGAAGATTTGATTCACCATTTGCGGAGTCAGTTTGAGAATTCGATTCACCATTTGTGGAGTCAGTTTAAGGATTTGATTCACCATTTGCGGAGTCAGTTTGAGCATTTGATTCACTATTTGTGGAGTCAGTTTGAAGATTTGATTCACCATTTGCGGAGTCAGTTTGAGGATTTGATTCAACATTTGTGGAGTCAGTTTGAGGATTTGATTCACCATTTGTGGAGTCAGTTTGAGGATTTGATTCACCATTTGCGGAGTCAGTTTGAGCATTTGATTCACTATTTGTGGAGTCAGTTTGAAGATTTGATTCACCATTTGCGGAGTCAGTTTGAGGATTTGATTCAACATTTGTGGAGTCAGTTTGAGGATTTGATTCACCATTTGCGGAGTCGGTTTGAGCATTTGGTTCACCATTTGTGGAGTCAGTTTGAGGATTTGATTCACCATTTGCGGAGTCGGTTTGTGGAGTCAGTTTGAGCATTTGATTCACCATTTGCAGAGTCGGTTTGAGAATTTGATTCACCATTTGTGGAGTCAGTTTGAGGATTTGATTCACCATTTGCGGTGTCAGTTTGAGGATTTGATTCACTATTTGTGGAGTCAGTTTGAAGATTTGATTCAGCATTTGCGGAGTCAGTTTGAGAATTCGATTCACCATTTGTGGAGTCAGTTTGAGGATTTGATTCACCATTTGCGGAGTCGGTTTGTGGAGTCAGTTTGAGGATTTGATTCACCATTTGCAGAGTCGGTTTGAGAATTTGATTCACCATTTGTGGAGTCAGTTTGAGGATTTGATTCACCATTTGCGGTGTCAGTTGGAGGATTTGATTCACTATTTGTGGAGTCAGTTTGAAGATTTGATTCACCATTTGCGGAGTCAGTTTGAGGATTTGATTCACCATTTGTGGAGTCAGTTTGAGGATTTGATTCACCATTTGCGGAGTCGGTTTGTGGAGTCAGTTTGAGGATTTGATTCACCATTTGCAGAGTCGGTTTGAGAATTTGATTCACCATTTGTGGAGTCAGTTTGAGGATTTGATTCACCATTTGCGGAGTCAGTTTGAGAATTCGATTCACCAATTGCGAAGTCAGTTTGAGGATTTGATTCACTATTTGTGGAGTCAGTTTGAAGATTTGATTCACCATTTGCGGAGTCAGTTTGAGGATTTGATTCACCATTTGTGGAGTCAGTTTGAGGATTTGATTCACCATTTGCGGAGTCGGTTTGAGAATTCGATTCACCATTTGTGGAGTCAGTTTGAGGATTTGATTCACCATTTGCGGAGTCAGTTTGGGGATTTGATTCACCATTTGTGGAGTCAGTTTGAGGATTTGATTCACCATTTGCGGAGTCGGTTTGTGGAGTCAGTTTGAGGATTTGATTCACCATTTGCAGAGTCGGTTTGAGAATTTGCTTCACCATTTGTGGAGTCAGTTTGAGGATTTGATTCACCATTTGCAGAGTCGGTTTGAGAATTCGATTCACCATTTGTGGAGTCAGTTTGAGGATTTGATTTACCATTTGCGGAGTCAGTTTGAGCATTTGATTCGCTATTTGTGGAGTCAGTTTGAAGATTTGATTCACCATTTGCGGAGTCAGTTTGAGGATTTGATTCACCATTTGTGGAGTCAGTTTGAGGATTAGATTCACCATTTGCGGAGTCGGTTTGTGGAGTCAGTTTGAGGATTTGATTCACCATTTGCAGAGTCGGTTTGAGAATTTGCTTCACCATTTGTGGAGTCGGTTTGTGGAGTCAGTTTGAGAATTCGATTCACCAATTGCGGAGTCAGTTTGAGGATTTGATTCACTATTTGTGGAGTCAGTTTTAAGATTTGATTCACCATTTGCGGAGTCAGTTTGAGGATTTGATTCACCATTTGCGGAGTCAGTTTGAGGATTTGATTCACCATTTGCGGAGTCAGTTTGAGGATTTGATTCACCATTTGCGGAGTCGGTTTGAGAATTCGATTCACCATTTGTGGAGTCAGTTTGAGGATTTGATTCACCATTTGAGGAGTTGGTTTGAGAATTCAATTCACCATTTGTGGAGTCAGTTTGAGGATTTGATTCACCATTTGCGGTGTCAGTTTGAGGATTTGATTCACTATTTGTGGAGTCAGTTTGAAGATTTGATTCACCATTTGCGGAGTCAGTTTGAGGATTTGATTTACCATTTGCGGAGTCAGTTTGAGCATTTGATTCACCATTTGCGGAGTCGGTTTGTGGAGTCAGTTTGAGGATTTGATTCACCATTTGCAGAGTCGGTTTGAGAATTTGATTCACCATTTGTGGAGTCAGTTTGAGGATTTGATTCACCATTTGCGGAGTCGGTTTGAGCATTTGGTTCACCATTTGTGGAGTCAGTTTGAGGATTTGATTCACCTTTTGCGGAGTCGGTTTGTGGAGTCAGTTTGAGGATTTGATTCACCATTTGCAGAGTCGGTTTGAGAATTTGATTCACCATTTGTGGAGTCAGTTTGAGGATTTGATTCACCATTTGAGGAGTCAGTTTGAGGATTTGATTCACCATTTGAGGAGTTGGTTTGAGAATTCAATTCACCATTTGTGGAGTCAGTTTGAAGATTTGATTCACCATTTGCGGAGTCAGTTTGAGGATTTGATTCACTATTTGCGGAGTCAGTTTGAGGATTTGATTCACCATTTGCAGAGTCGGTTTGCGAATTCGATTCACCATTTGTGGAGTCAGTTTGAGGATTTGATTTACCATTTGCGGAGTCAGTTTGAGCATTTGATTCACTATTTGTGGAGTCAGTTTGAAGATTTGATTCAACATTTGCGGAGTCAGTTTGAGGATTTGATTCACCATTTGCGGAGTCAGTTTGAAGATTTGATTCACCATTTGTGGAGTCAGTTTGAGGATTTGATTCACCATTTGCGGAGTCGGTTTTTGGATTTGATTCACCATTTGAGGAGTTGGTTTGAGAATTCAATTCACCATTTGTGGAGTCAGTTTGAGGATTTGATTCACCATTTGTGGAGTCAGTTTGAGGATTTGATTCACCATTTGAGGAGTTGGTTTGAGAATTCAATTCACCATTTGTGGAGTCAGTTTGAGGATTTGATTCACCATTTGCGGTGTCAGTTTGAGGATTTGATTCACTATTTGTGGAGTCAGTTTGAGGATTTGATTCACCATTTGCGGAGTCAGTTTGAGGATTTGATTTGAGGATTTGATTCACCATTTGCGGAGTCAATTTGAGAATTTGATTTATAGTTTGAGCATTTGATTTATCATTTGGGTAGTTGTTTTGAGAGTTTGATTTATTATTTGATCGTTTAGGCATTTGAATTTTCCTTTTTCATTTTCTTAGGAAAAAACTTCAATAGGTTTTTTACAGTCTGTAATTTCTAACTGACATTTATTCATTAGTTATGGCAACCAAAATCCAACGTCTGATGGACGTCATAATTGTAATATCCACACAACGACAAGCTGTAACATCATTAAACGCTGATATTTATTTGATTTTAGGTTGGATGTTGGACATACATCAACCTGATGTTGTGTCCTGACACCTGATTTTTTATTTCTAAACACAATGAAATGACCCCGCAACATTGAGGTACAATGTCAATCTGACGTCATGTTGACTTCCTGTGTCTGCTGGCTTTGTCATATTAGATAAACTATAATAATTTTAATTATACACTTAAAAAAATCTTTGCAGCATAAATTTTTTTGTTTAATCACATGAATTTTTCCAGTCATTTTTAACTTAAATCAGTCAAACTGAATAAGTATTTAAGTTAAGTTGTGTATAACCTAATAAAAATTTGAGTTTAAACCTGATAAAGTAAAAAATAGTTGTCATGATTTTTATCATATTTTTTTTACAGTGTGGCTGATTAGTAATTAGCTGATCAGTAAATAACTGCTATTTCTTTATACTTTACAAAACAAATTGGTCTGAACAAACATGACTGATAACTTGCTGCTGTAGATGGTAAGGATACTGGCCAAACAGAACTTTTTTTTATCGCCAGCACAAAAAATAAAAAAAGAGAGAAATAACCAAATTATCAAAGTCACAGCTTAGATTTAAACTAATTAATCATTAGATCTGATTTGATAGAAACTTAGTTGATTTTCACTGACATTTGGTGAATGGTACTTTCAAATACTTGCAGCCTAATTTTTAGTATGTAATAAATCACAAACATCTTTTCCTGTACAGAGGCCTAAGTGACCACAATATTTTCAGACATGAGAATGTTTCCTGTTCATGAGAAATATTATTCTCTGTCTCAGTCTCAATCTGATGCGGGTATATTTACACTTCGTCTGAGAACTCAAGCAGAAAGTTACGCTATTATTTTGACTAGACTAAGTTTGCTGCAGCGCGAGAAGACAGAGGAAGCGTAGTTTATCTGCATCTGGTTTACCACTGCATGGCTGCTGCTCCCAGCCCGTCTGGTGGAGGCGGCTTTTTTCGCGGCCAGCCAGTCGAATGCTGTAATTGGGAGTGTGGCGGTGGCACAGATCCAACTAGAGGAAACAGTCCATCTCCTCTCTGCATCCCCGCAGTCAGTGAGTCACTCCTGCAACATCTTATGCAAACAGGCTGCTTATGTTTTGCTGGCATATGAGGCCTCTGAGGAAGCAGACTATATGTTTCTGACGCTCACATGGGCCTTTCCTCCCTCTGCTCACTGCTTTTGTTTTAGTTTGGGAGGTGCTCATGCATCGCATAACATGGGAAGAGTTTAATAGCAGGAATAAAAGGCTCAATCTAGAAACAAATTTGCAAGAATATTACAGGTAATATATAATAAATGATGTTGTTTACTCACAGTCACGTCGTTTTCCAAGAAGTTCACTCACCTTTGAAACAAAAAATTAATATATTTTTAGATCAAATCCGAAAGTATTCACCAAAAACTTGGTTTGCTTTAATAAAAACATAAACAATAATAGATCAAAACTGTGAATTTAGTGGTCTAATTCAAGACTTAATCACTTTATATGATGAACAGAATAATTTGTGGATTTTAATAACATACGCAACATTAGACCAAAAAACCTATAAATGTCTTATCTAAAAACAAAAATAGGCATTAATACATCTTTAAGAGACCATTGGTAACCTAAAAAATCAATACAGGTTCCTTGGAAACCTGTGAAACAGATTCTCCTCCTTAACAAAATAGGCATGAAAAATTACAGTTTACTTCAAGGCACAAAGCCATTGTTTAGCCAAAGGTCACTGTTGTGATCTTCATTTACGGTGGACAATGCCAAAAGCACAGGCCAGTAACTCAGAGTATGCAATCATCTCCTCAAGAATGCTGGCTGTAAATGTATGCATAGAAAAATAAAAATATAACACATTATAGTTACCCTGACATTTAATTAAGTATTCATCACACAATAAATCATGAAGAAAATACAAGTGACTTCATGTAAAAAAAATCACAATGCGTGATATGTACAATTTCAAGTTTATAAATCCTAAAAATGATTTTTAAAATGAGCCTATAAATGTGCTTTATGAAAATGATTGCAGATTTTTGTAAAAAAAAAAAAAAAAAAAAAAAACATTTTTCCATAAAAGTTCCACTGTCATCTGCAATGGCCATTATTCATTAAGTGTGGAAACGGGCAGGGACAACCATTATTGAAGATAGAAATAGTGCACAACGTGTCACTGTAAAAAGACTTATAAGCAGTAAAGTTCCATTTCAAATTACCTTTTTTGTGATTGTTTGCTCCATATCGTTTCCCAGTACTGGGTTGCAGGGCATCCGTTGTGTAAAACATATGCAGGATAAGTTGGCTTAAGATGATTGAATGAATGCTCGAGATGTTTAGATGAATATTAAATGTTACTACCAATCCAAACTTCACTATTTTCATTTCTGAAGGATGATACATTCGTGAGTTTATTTTGATGTCTGTTACAGTCAAGTTGGAGTTGAATTTAAACTAAATGGAGAAGCTTATGTCATAATTCCACCATATGCACACCAATGTGGAAACATAATGAAGTGGATTTGTGTGCCTTTTTTTTTTTTTTTTGCTGGTTAGCATAGTACTCCCAAATGGAAAATCCCAATATGTTTCTTTCTTGCCACAAAAAAGACAGGAAATAAGAGGGAAAGTACTGGTAATGGGATTGAGAAATTGAATTTGGTCACAAGTGGGATTTAGAATATTTATATTTTATAACTTGCTTCTTTAAAGCTTCTAAAGTTTAAAGAAGCCCACTATGCATTTTATAGTAAGAGTATATACTGTAGTTATATTTAAATAATAACTTACATGAAAATGACATATTAAAATTAAAAATATGTATATATTAAAGTCAGAATTATTAGCCCCCCTTTGATTTTTTTTACTGTTTCCCAAATGATGTTTAACAGAGCAAGAACATTTTCACAGTATGTCTGATAATATTTTTTCTTCTGGAGAAAGTCTTATTTGTTTTGTTTTACCTAGAATAAAAACAGTTTTTTATTTTTAAAAAAATATTTTTAGGTCACAATTATTAGCCCCTTTAAGCTATATTTTTTTCAATAGTCTACAGAACAAACCATCGTTATACATAAACCTAGTTGAGCCTTTAAATGTCACTTTAATGTGTATAGAAGCGTCTTGAAAAACATCTAGTAAAATATTATTTACTATCATCATGGCAAAGATAAAATAAATCAGTTATTAGAAATGATTTATTAAAACTGTTATGTTAGAAATGTGTTGAAAAAAAATCTGCTCTCTGTTAAACAGAAATTGAGGGAAAAAATAAACAGGGGGCTAATAATTCTGACTTCAACTTCTAAAGAGCGCAATAGCATTCAACTGCTTTGCTGCCTAATCCTGTTTGGATTAAAAAAATAAAAATAAACAGATTTTAAGCATTTTCACTGAATTTATAAGATGAATAAAAACTCTTTAACAGCAGGTTGTCCAGATGAAGCTCCTTTAACAACATGCAGTTCCTGCCCCACATTCATCCCCCATTAATCATCCTGTGGTTTCATGAGCATAATGGATAAAGCATTTCCTTAAAGTTGATAACATTAACATAATGAAAAAGCCAGCAAAGAGTCCTGACCTAAACCTGAAATGAATTCTCTGGAATATCACTGGTGACAAAGTTACAGCTTAGAAACCAGTGAACTGTGAAAGAGATTGAAATGGAGAACATGAACAAAGAACACATGTTTTGTAAGAGACAAGTGATGTCCAATGATGTGCTGTAAGAGACCAGTTATGTCTGTGAGAGACTAGTGATGTGCTGTAAGAGACTTGTGAGGTCTGTTAGAGACTAGCGAAGTGCTGTTAGAGACTAGTGAGGTCTGTGAGAGATTAGTGATGTGCTGTAAGAGACTAGTGAGGTCTGTGAGAGATTAGTGATGTCCTGTTAGAGACTAGTGATTGTCCCATGAGAGACTAGTGTTTTTTGTGAGAGACTAGTAATGTCCTGTAAGAGTCCTGTGGCTGCAGATGTACTCTAGTAGTTTATAGAAAGGGCTTGTTCACTTTCTGCTCATTGTGGAGTCCTGTAACTATCTGAAATTTTAGCTGTAGTTTTTATTCATGCTACAATTAATGGTGTTCTCTATTTGGATATAGTCTAAATTGCCATTTGCTCCACTTGTTAAAAATACGATCATATTTCTTGAAGAATGCAAGTCATACTTGCTATAAAACATTTGCCCTTTCGATTGAAAAGCAGGCTGGAGAGTGTGAGGGTGGGGTTGGGGGAGTTTACAAAGGCAAGACCTGAAGAAGAGCGAGGTGTGGCCACGTCTGCGGTACTCTCATCTCCTCCAGGGGAATGTCTGTGGTGCTGTGGCCTCAGCACACGTGGGCCAGAGCGACGAAACAGAGCAGTTTTACACAGTCCAAATCTTCCACCCACCTGGCAGGCCAGTGCTCATAAACAGGACAGTTACACAAACCTGCTCTCAGACTGTACGAGACATAAGTCAGGAGGCTGGCTTAGAAAAAAAACGGGGGGTGAAACACACACAGGCACAACTACTATCAAACACGCTTACTTTGCCAGCAGAGACGACACGGGCAGGAGAGTGGGACACTGCTGAGGGATTTACTTGAGGAAGGGAAAAAGAGAGGAGCCTGGATGGACACACTCTGCAGTCTCAGTGGCCTGGACCCTCTCTGGGTGAGTCTTCTGTAATGAAATCAAATCCTTCATTTCAATACAGCCAATTCAAACATTAGATTTAGTCATTTAGTCATCAGTTTTCACTATTTGTGGACTGTTATTCCTGGAGTTGATCACTGGTTCTGGATATTTGTGGGGAATTATGTATTTTTGATCCAATGATTCATTGGCTAAGATTTAAAACAGCACAGAATGCAAAAGTTTAATCATATTAAACCTTTCATTCACACATAAACATAAGCAAAAAGATTATTTACATGCTTTAAACTTAAGTATGTCAGTATGTCACTGTGTTTACATTCAAACTAGGCGCACTGCAATCGGCAGGAGTTCAATGCATGTAACTGTACTTTAACCCATATTTTAAACAATGATTACAGATTGCATGTACATGTACATGTACATGTACATTGCATGTGTTGAAATTCAGGAAAAAGAAAAGATAAATGATGTTCTGCTGCAGTGTTGTGTAATGCACAAGGCTAACAAGGCATAATCAGGTGTAATGATATTGGTGTGGTGACATCATCAGGGTACACTATGGTTCTCCACTGTGCATTCATGATGCAATATTTACCATTTCACAATGATGATAAAGCAGATGATGATGTTCAATCAATAAGTAACTGACCACATTTAATAGCATTTCAAAATGCAAGAGTTGCAGTACAGCTAACAAACAAGGTAATGTCTCGGAAAACAACCATAAAATGAAAGAAAAATGAATTTTGACAGAATTGCAGTTGAAGTCAGAATTATTAGCCCCCCTTTGATTTGTTTTCTTTTTTAAAATTTTTCCAAATGCTGTTTAACAGAGTAAGGAAATTTTCACAGAAATATTTGATAATGTTTATTTCTTCTGGAGAAAGTCTTATTTGTATTATTTTAGCTAAAATAAAAGCAGATTAAATAAAAAAATTAAGTAAAAATTATTAGCTTTTTTTAATAGTCTACAGAACAAACCATCGTTACACAATAACTTGCCTAATTACTCTAACCTGCCTAGTTAACCTAATTTACCTAGTTACGCCTTTAAATGTCACTTTAAGCTGTGTAGAAGTGTCTTGAAAAATATCTAGTAAAACATTATTTATTGTCAACATGACAAAGATAAAAGAAATCAGTTATAACAGGTGAGTTATTAAAACGTTTATGTTTTAAAATGTTTTGAAAAAATCTACTGCATCAAAGCAGTTAGTAAATCAGCATACAATCATCGGTCACACTTTACAATAAGGTTCATTAGTTAATGTAAATAATGCATTTAATAACATGAACAAACAATGAACAATACATCTACTACTGTATTTGTTCATGTTAGCTAACGTTAGTTAATGAAAATACAGTAGTTCATTATTAGTTAATGTTAACTCATGGTGCATTAACTAATGTTAACAAGAATGGACTTGGATGTTAATAATGCATTAGTAAATGTTCAGTTATGATTAATAAATGCTGTACATGTGTTGTTCATGATTAGTTCATGTTAGTAAACGCATTAACTAATGAACCTTATTGTAAAGTGTTACCCTATCATCTCAAAAACATTGCAAGAATCATCAACTGTACATCAATATACACAGTTCTCATTTATTTCTGATATGTTTCAATTACTATTAGTAAGATTTCTTAGGAATATCGCTAGGGTACGTTATTATCTTTACTAAAACTGATATATTTACACATACATGCTTTATGCCGGCTCACTCATACTACCATCAATGAGAGATATTGCTACATGCAATATGGCAGAAAAACGTTGTGCCTTACAAATAATTAAGCACATGGCTCTACACAACTGATGATTTATTAAAATTATTAAACAACTAACGTAATGTAATGTAATTTAATGTGTATTTATATAGCGCATTTATTGTGTATGGCCATACACCCAAAGCGCTTCACAATCATGAGGGGGGTCTCTCCACAACACCACCAGTGTGCAGCATCCAATTGGACCACTGGACAACGGCGCCAGTGTGCTCACCACACACCAGCTATTGGTGGAGTGGAAAGACAGTGATAGAGCCAATTCGGTGGAAAGGGATGATTAGGAGGCCATGATCGCAAGGGCCGATAGAGGGATTTTGGCCATGAAACCGGGGTTACACCGCTGCTCTTTCACGAGAAGTGCCATGGGATTTTGAATGACCCGAGTCAGGACCTCGGTTTAACGTCTCATCAGAAAGACGGCGCCCACTGACAGTGTAGTGTCCCCTTCACTTTTACTGGGGCATTAGGACTCACAGAGACCACAGGTTAAGCGCCCCCTGCAGGCCTTACTAACACCACTTCCAACAGCAACCTAGTGTTCCCTAATGGTCTCCTATCCAGGTACTGACCAGGCTCAGCCCAGCTTAGCTTCAGTGAGTAACCGGTCTTGGGCAGCAGGGTGATAAACTAATATTTATCTGACAGGCCACATCAGAGTTGCTGATTTAAAATATGTTATTTAAACGCAAGCATGAAAAGCCGTTTTTATTTTTCCCCAATCAAGTAGATTGGAAATTGCAAAATAGGGCAACAAGACATAAGTTGATGTCTATGATGTTTCCAAGTGTACGATTTCTGGTATTTAATTATTAACCTTCCACTGATATTTGAATACACCTATTTTTATCTTGCATAACCCAAAAATTTATATTTGATAACCTAAGAAAACTGATACCATGCCATTAATAGGCTTGATAACATTTGAAAATGTAAGTCTTAGTGACAAAATAGGAATTACTAAGGAAATGTAAGAATTGAAGAAGGTCAAGGTCATGACAGCAGTGGTCTGACTAATGTAACTCTGTCTGTCCTGATTCTACATAATCTGTTTGAGTCTTTTTATTAAGCGCTTAAAATCGACTTACTGAATATGGCTGGCAATATATATTGTTAAAGTAGCTTCTCAGATTCCAAAATAAATGACTGGAGACTTCTAAATTACAAACCATGCTTACACATTTCCTCTGAATAAATCCAAACATCGGTGGTGTCATTTTTAAACCGTTATATGTGCTGACCGGCAGTCTGAACTCCTACACTCTCAGGAAGGGTACACACAGTGCTCTGAATCACTTCCTGAGACTTTGGTTGCCATTGGGTTTAGACCAGTGCAAACAGTCTTAGAGGTTGCAAGATGGGTAGAGGTGGGTGTCTTTAAGGTCCATTGAACTCCCTGTGGAAAACTGTGACTGTGTGGTGCACTGCCACGTGAATAAGGATATCTTTCCCTTCCTAAACCAAGGCCACAGTACAACCTCACAAAAACGAGGACGTATCCTCTCCAAAACAATAATGTAACCTAGCCAAATATCTTATCTCAAATCTGCAGTAAGTGTAGGGATTTCACTTTTAGGGTAGATCATTCAAAATAAAAAAAATCTGTCATCATTTTGCTATGTTTAATTTCTATCAGTTCCTTCCTTTTCACCTTCCTCTCTTTCAGCAGAATTCAAACTAGTATTTCCAGCATGGGAGAAAAGTGCACTAACAAGGAGGCTAAAATCGTCTCTAACATCAGTTGCAATTGTTCTTCTTGAGACCAGTTGATTGAGACTTACTTGCACAGGTCTAATTAGATGGCCTCTTTTACAATCACGCCTTAAACCTTGTTCCCATTCAGGTCACAGAACCAATGAAACCCCTTCATATTGCACATCTATATCCAAGCAAGCAGGATTCAAACCAGGGTTTTTGGCACAGGAAACTGTGCTAACAAGAATGCTAAAGATTGAAGCCTTTGCTATTGAGATCAGGAAAGTGAAGTTTATTAATATAATAACACTATCTCTGGACTCTGTTATACTGATATTCCAAAAAATAATAATAATAATAAAACAAATCTGAGTCACAGCACGAGTGTTTCTTCTAAATATATGCACCCCACATAAGTAATATTTTTTAACAAGGTTTGCAGCATGAAAGATTAGCATGCTAACAAAGGCCACAGCATCTGGTATCAGTTGCTGGTGTTCTTTGTGTAGCCAGAAGTGATTCTCACACAGCTCCTACAAGATCCTAACACTTGCCCCTAAACCTGCCTCTCTATTGGGTCACACACCAACAAAACCTGTCCCATTCTCCTCAGATTTAACTAATGATGCCAAGAGAATGAGGTTTACTGACAGTGCTCCAACAAGATTGCCTCTGTTAGACTTCTCCCAAAAGCTTACTCCTAGTTGGGTCACGACAACAATTAAACTCTTGCTGTTCTTCTCATTCACTCAACGTAGGATTTCAACCAGTGTTACTGGAATGGGATTCAAGTCAAGTCAGAATTATTTCTGCAGGACTAGTTATAATGTCAATCGTGTTAAAGCCATTCTCATAGATGAACAGAAAACAAAAGAATAAAAAGCCATACTGATATCAGGCAGGCAATAGAGTAGTTGTCGAGTGCTAGTGTACAGACAGGCATCATAAGAGGTCACTAAAATCTACAGCCCTTAGTTGAGGCCAAGAGAGCAAGGTTTACTCACAAAGCCTCTACCTGTTGGCCACTTTTACATTAAAGGTGAACTGAGGGTTACATTTGTCAAATTTCTCACAAAACAATGTTGTATGAATCACAAGACTTTAAATGAAGTATGTTAATTGTATGGACTACTTTCAGGATTTTAATATAATGTCAAACTTATATAATGATAAACAAATGTTTTAATTTATTTTAAGAAAAATAATGTTCATATATATCTTAAAAAAATAGGAAAATGGCTGTACTACAGTACGCTGATGTGCTTGGTGCTCATGGCCTTTCTCATGGTGTATATGGGGTTTACATTGTGGCTTGCCAAAGGTGACATCTTATATACTGCCATACCACAAGACTCCTTCCAACCAGCATGCAGTATTCATCAGAGTGGTGCCATTGCCGAAATAACCACAGCATAAAACACAGCCAAATAAGTTCTCGTCAGTCCAGTGGAAGTTTGAAAGAAAAAAACAGAGCAGCTCTACAGCTGCGTTTGGACATCAGCCTACTTTCCAAGATGGAAGGGCCAGAAATAACTGAAAAGATACAGTGTGAATTACTTGATGTCAGACTGGAAAGAGCCTGTGAAATTCACCTAAGAAAGACTTGGCAATGATTTTAAGCCTGGTAACACTGTGTTTGATGCAATCGAAATCCAGAGAGCATCATTTCGCCCTGTATCAAAGCCTGTTTGCTTTCAATTGTGAAATACATTTGCATTTATTTTAAATGTAGACTTTCAGACTATCAAACACTGGGAACACTCTTCAATTTATCACTCAGCAGTGTGCACAAAGTGTTATTCAGCGTCAATATTTGTGCGCACTATGTACTTTGGAAAGTACATAGTTGTTGTCGCCAATACTACTAGAAAGAATTAAAATGTATCTACAAATGTTTCTTTTGAGTATAATGCTGTGGAAATGTTATATAAAGAAGCTAAACAATCTGTCAAGCTAAAATGAGGTTAATACATTGGCTTGTTGCAGATTAAAAAAAAATACATTCATATTTTTTCAAATATGTCAAATATGTTGATGCCTGCAAAAGGTGTGAATTCCTAATAACTGAAGGACAAGTCAGGTCACTGCCTCAAGTTTCAATCTTCTTTCTTTGATGTGAAGAGGTTTTTATCCTGTCATGACTTGTGATAACAACCAGGGTGAATCCTGCTGCATTCATCATGAACTCACTTGGCAAGCAAAGCTATATTTTAAAGCACTGAAAAACAGAGAAGATTTATTATTTGAGTATCACCTTTTACCTCTGTGCAACTTCACACTATTTAGCTGTTAAAACTTTAGAAGCATAACAAGCACAAATGACACAGAGGCTTTTGGACTGAACCATCACAGGGGAACATCACTGAACATCCATTTAACTATGAGTGCAATACAAGTTATAAAACATGCATTATGAGTTTGTTAAGATGTATATCCCTCTTGATGTAACATGTTAAGGAGTTTGAGAGGTCTAATGGTTTATTGTTTTGTTTCAGGATTGGAACGTCACGTGGTACACAGCACATCCAGACCTTACAAAGTGCTTCCAGCACACAATACTGGTGTGGTTCCCTTGTTTCTATCTCTGGATCTGTGCCCCTTTCTACTGCTTGTATCTCAAATTCTATGACAATGGACGCATATCTATATCCAGCCTCTGCTGTGCCAAGACGGTGAGTCATTTCAGTCATATCAAGACTTGCATTCTAGTTATCATCCCCAAGGCTTTCTAAACTGCTAACTTGAATATAGCATCAGTCGGATTAAAAACATATAGAACAGGATGACACCACTACAATCATTTAAAATAAATGTAATACATTCTGTGGGGGAAAAAAACTAATGAATGGATAATGCAGGGCTCAGTCCCATGTTTTTAGTGTCTAAATATTAATTTAAAAAAAAGAGTTTCCACTACAAATAACCTCTAATGCAGGGGTCACCAATCTCGGTCCTGGAGGGCCGGTGTCCCTGCAGGGTTTAGCTCCAACTTGCCTCAACACACCTGCCTGGATGTTTCAAATATACCTAATAACACCTTGATTAGCTTGTTCAGGTGTGTTTGATTAGGGTTGGAGCTACAATCTCCAGGACACCGGCCCTCCAGGAGCAAGTTTGGTGACTACTGCTCTAATGGATGTTAAGGTTTGTTCATCAACACCAGAATATTTTTTAAGATAGCAAATAAATCAATCATAGCAGGGAATACATTATCGTTTGAGGTCAAAAAGATCTCTTTTCCTTAATCTATACATTATATTCAGCAGGACTGAATGTTAACGTTAAGACTAAAAGTTCACAGTAAAAATGACAAATGTTCACAATGTTACAAAAATATTATAGTTCAAATAAACTTGAATGACTAGAATGTCAGTCATGTTTTTTTTTATCTAAACAAAAAAGCAGCACAACTTTTTTTCAACTGAGAGCTTAAGCAAATGATAGACCGATTTGTCAAACATCCAAATAAGAAAATTGATGCTGAAAATACTAATATAGTGACAAAATAATAAATAATATTTTAAATATATAATATTGTAAAATTAAATTATCAAAAATAATCAAATGACAGATTAAATGAGCAAAATAGTCTTATTTGCCCCCCAACATTAGAACGGTCATGCAAGTAAAGCATTTTTTCAGAGAATGACAGAATAATGTTGCTCACATGTTTTTGTGCACATCTTATAGGGTTTGGCTCTCTGTCTGGCCTCCTTTGGTTTTCTGGAGACGGTCTACCTGCTGGTGGAAAGAAGGAGAGACATAGAGCATCACATGGTCTTTCTCCTGAGCCCTATAATCCGCAGCCTTACCATGGTAAATCACACTATTACTATTTTCCCAAGCCTCCATAATTGAAATATATTCAAAACTCTGCTACTAAAAATACCAAACTCTCATACCACCCCAATCTACACAACCTCCTCTGGCTTCCAGTACCGAAATTCTCTTACTTGCCTTCATATCATTGCGTGCTGTAGCTCTCTCAAACCTTTGTAATTTACTCACTCACTGCACTCCAACACTGTCATTGCAATCTTCGAGCTCTGTCCTTCTTGTTGTCCCTTGGCATCGCCTCGCTTTATGGGGGAAGAAAATTCTGTGCTGTTGCACAATAATATTTCTAAATATCACTAAGTTTCTCCTTAAAACTCACTCATTTTCTGAATGTTATAATCATTATGTTCTGTAGCTTTTGTGTCCATTTCTTTGTCTTATTTCTATTTTCTGAACATTTTTAAAGTTATTGTTTTTCATATTCCAATACTGTTATTGTAAAGCATCCATGAGCACTACAAAGGCGGTACATACAATAATTGTATTATTATTATTATTATTTAAATGGCTCTTAATTGTACTGGTAATTATACATATATGATGTAAAAGTCTATGATTTTAAGATATAGAGTGATTTTAAAATGTCCATTAACCAGTGTTATGAAAAATAAAACTGAGAAGAACAACGAGCCCAAACTAAGGATTTAAATAGTTTTGTTTTTTTTCAATAAAACTCATTTTTAAAGATAGTCAAAATTTATAATCTGTTATATTTAAGCTTGAATGAACAAATCTTTTTGTGGCTAGACGTCTGGCAGAAGTTTCCTGAAGGGATCAGAAAAAATAAGCCTCTTTTACCTCTGGTCACAGCAGACTGCAGTGTCAACAGTGGTTGTACTGTAGTAAATGACTTATTTTTTATTTTATTTTTTTTTAAGAAAAGTCAAATATAGGATCCTAAAACACAAACTAAACAATAACATTAGATTTTTGTACCAGGATCAATACAGAAATATCTTAACCCAAATTAATTGATACCTGTTTTAAATACTGCCTAATGTTCTATAGTTGTATTTTTTTTTTGTGTGTGTGTTGGATGTTTCTAAACTGACCCCACTGTGTCTACAGATACTGGCGATGTTAATGATCCACTTAGAAAGGCTGAGGGGCTTTCGTTCCTCTATGTTTCTCTTTCTGTTTTGGATGCTGGCGGTGGTCTGCTCACTGGTGCCTCTCAGAGCCAACATACAAGCCATCATAGAGGAGGTCTGTACATCAACACTATTATCCAATTGCTGTTGCAAATAACAATAATAATTATAAAACTAGGGGTAACACATTATTAAACCTCCCCATTAGCAATCCCTCTATATGTTTGCTATTTTGGTCTCACATCATTTGACTTTGACTATTTTGATGGTCTCACAACTGAAGCTTGCCTAGCTCTCTTCAACTCTCACATGGTCACTCACTGAAGCTAAGCAGGGCTGCGCCAGGTCAGTACCTGCATGGGAGACTACATGGGAAAGCTGTGTTGGTGCCGGAAGTGGTGTTAGTGAGACCAGCAGGGGGTGTCCAATCTGTGGTCTGTGTGGATCCTAACGCCCCAGTATATTGATGGGGACTTCAAAGACGTCAAACCAAAGTCCTATGGAAAAAAAAAAAAAAGTAGCCAAATTTGCCCACTGACCTGTCCATCATGGCCTCCTAACCATCCCCATATTATAATTGGCTTCATCACTCTGTCTCCTCTCCACCAATCAGCTGGTGTGTGGTGTGCAGTATGGCGCAATATGGCTGCTCCAGGTGGATGCCGCACACTGGTGGTGGATGAAGATACCACCCCCACAAAAAATGTGTAAAGTGCTTTGAGTCTCCAGAAAAGTGTTATTAAATTAAAGGAATTATTATTATTAAGTTCAACAATGAGTAATTTTACATTTACATAATTTCTTATTAGCTCATTCTATCAAGACTGTCAGTATGATATCAGTCAACAAATTGTACTCTAGTAAAAGTAAAAACTTATAATACATCAACATAGTGTCTTAAAAAGACTATCAAAATAAATGGTTAACTTTTATTCCATGCTCTCAGCCTTTTTTATATTTTAGTAGATTTGCATTTGTCTCTAAAAGTAAATTTAAACCATTTTACTAGAAATATTTTTAAAACCTCTATTTTTTATTGATTTGCATTTAAACTTTTAAGCTACTAATATACTGTAACTAATAATATATTTTTACATAAAACTGTCCATGTTGGACATGTTTTGTGTACTTAATGTAGTAATTTTAGTAACCCTATAACCAATATAGTCTGTAATACATGTAATTAATAAATTTCACTCACTAGTCAAATTAATAGTTACTCTTTTAAAATGGCAGTGTGAAATTAAACAGGAAAATGTTCACAAAATAGGCAAAATACTTTAAAGAAACATATTTTTCGCTTACTACCTAGATCACTTTGGACCCTAAGGATTTCTAATATCACATCTATTCATGGTGTATTAAGAGTTTACACAAAACACAGCGAGCAAATCTGATGTCTTGTCTTAGAGCACAACAAAAGATCACTACATTTTCACAGTCACAATTATAGACCATTTTAAGGAATGTAAACAAAAACAATGGTCCAAATGTATATCCTGTTTTACATTTCTCATTTCTATAGCTTCCGGGAATCCTGAAAGGTCAACATATTGACAAATAATGTTATGACAGCTGTTTTAATGTTGTGATATGGCTGAATTGCCTCTTGTTAGTAATTAAAATAGTTTGACAACAAGCAGGATATGTTCATGGGCCAGTGACTTTACCGCACTGAAATGTTGTATACATCAATTATGTAGCAACATGTTAACTATCTCTCAATACAGTAATATTTGAGGATTGACTGATCAATAAGGTTAGACTTTGAGTTAGTAGAACAACGTATGTACTGGCAAAGTTATTTCCAATCAGATATTAAAGCTATTAAAGTCTATTATGACTAGCATCTTTGCAACTGCATATCAACTAAGTCGTAGCGTATTAGTAGACTGCTTGGTAGAGTTAGGGCTAGTAAAATAAGTTCACTTGAACTTGAAAAGTTACATGTAGCCTAGTGAAAAGAAAGTCCAAAAGGGAACATCAAAAAAAAGTGTTTTCTCTGGAATGCTGGCCTCACGCATGCGTAACAGGCCCCCGCGCATGGTTTTGTTAATGAGTGTTACTCAATCTTGCTTTCTAAATTTATCTGCGTTGTGTCTGAGACGAGACGTAAACAGAGTGCTTACAGCTGTGCTCTTCCCAGCGCTGACGTCTGGTTCTGTCGCTCTTTTCCCTTTCCGCTTCCCTCAATGGCCTCTTTGTCTCAGAGCTCAGAGCAGTCGCAATCACCACTGGGGCTTTTCCAGACAGATAGAAGCAGCCCAATATATGTTTGTGGATGCCGTTACTGTCTCCCTCTGTCTGTCCCTCGCCTACTGTGATCCACCCGCTCCGTAATTATTTCACTGCATCTGTCATAGACAAAACAACCATCGTCTTGACACTGGAGAAGAGAATATATATAAGAAAATCACATGAAAAGACAATTGTGCGTATATATTAAGCATGGAATGTATAATCTGTGCCTGTCAGAACTGATGTATAGTGAAGGAAGTGTAGCAAAAAATATCCTAGTCAACAAGCTTATAGACTGAAGGCACTGGTATACTTCATACAAAAATTACAAGATAGTTGTGAGTAAAACTGGATAAAACAACAACAACTGGTAAACAAATCCAGCTGTTAAATAACTTCTAACTATCATTACAGAATAGGTGGGTGTGGCTGAAGGCTCCACCTTCTTTGATGTCGAAATATTCAGTTGATTTCATATGTTGAGGTGGGAGATATTTGCATATATGTGCATATTCCACCACTCTCAGCGGTTTGAAGAGCTTTAGGATGTTTGCAAACTCTAAATGGTTCTTCCAACTTCTGTTTATTTTAAGCAAAAAATGAAAAACATGTTTGTTATGAACACATTATACTTCAAATGGCAAGTAAACAAGATTATGAAAACAGCATTATGTCCAATAGGAAATAATCAGAAATACTTATTTTTATCATATAAAACACATACAGTATATCCTACATAGATATGAGGAAAACAATTAAGCAACCACTTAAAAAAAAATCATAGTTTTTGTGGGTTAATAGTTTTTACGTAAACTATAAAATTGCTGGGTTCCACACAACCGATTTGTGTTAGAACAACAAGAAGGAGTTAACTTATTAATTTTTACAATTTTAAGTGGAATGGACATAAAACAAGTTGTCAAAAAAAACTCAAGAATTGTGTTGTTTTAGCTCATTTTAAGTAAGTAGCTTGAACAAACAGCAAACATAATTTATTGGAGTATTGGAGCATATTGACACATATTATGCCAATATATTGTCATTATTTCTCTTTCAAATTAAGAACAATTTTAGAACTATTTCTTATACTGTAGAAAATTATATGATCAATTAATTGTGACAGCATATGTTTTTAGTTCATTGTAACTTATTAAACTAAGTAAATCATGCTCTAGCTTAATTTTATAAGCTGTTTTAGGTCAGGTTCACATAAGTTTTTGTAAGTAATTTGATTTAGCTTAAAAATTTCAATTTTACAGTAGCTGTGTCTCATTTCAGAGACTGCATCCTCCAAAGGATGCAGACTTCAAAGGTGAATTTAATCCAGAGTTTTCTTTTAAAAATGCCCTGCCGTTATCAGCACGCAATGAATCTTGGGACGTTCGAGGCTGTGAAGGATCCACCGGTTGTTTCCTTCATTACCTGGGAAACTAAGGACGCGTTTGGAGACTGATCCTCCGAATTTGTTTGCGATGACGCAGTGCACAGCCTCTGAAATGAGACACAGCTAGTGTATAGGTATTGTTGTTGATTTCAAACCTGCTATGAATTACATTGAGTTAATCGATTATTCTGTGAATCAAACATTAGATTTATATATTTGGGATCTGAATCAAAAGATTAATTTTTCTTTTAAAAATCGATATAAAAGAAAAAACTTTGTATTTCACAACATCTCCTGGAACCTGTGAAATTAAGAACAGCATAAACAAATATTTATGTATACTGTATGTATTCAATGCATGGCCCTAAAAAGCAAAAGTGAATGAACACAATGGAAATACTGACAGATGAAAATAGACACTTGTAAAATGTAGGGCACAAGTACAATAAGGAAGTAAAAATACAGTAAGAAACAGCTTCATGATGACAGCCTGTACATTGACATAGGAGCTAAAGCTTGGTTTGTGGTGGGATCTGTTGCACCCCAAATGAGCGCTCTGCCAATGTGCAAAAGCAAAACAACCAGCTCTTGGTCCCCTCATACCACACTGTGGGAAGACATGTTCCCTGACCAGTCTGAGTTTGTCCAAACTGTTAAAGCGTATGGTGTGGTGGACAAATAATCACAATGTCCTGCATTGTGGAATCCAGAGTTTGGACTGTGTCCATTTGAGTAAAGAGTCTTGTGTTTACACACACTCTTAAAGAGGCCACTTTCTCTCATAGCTTGGCTATTTGACACCAATTCTGTTAGAAGTCCATAGGAATAGATGCCCTCTCTGGCCCCTGTAAAACTTTCAACTGGTGCTCCAGGCCTTTGGCAAGGGTTGTTGTTGTTTTGAACCCAAAGCCCGGACCTCTAGCATATTTTCTCTCAAATAAATCCTGAACCTTGTATCATGCTATACACAATAGGTCAAATGCATGGAGGTTAAACTTTATGACAAATAACAAACAAAAATACTGGCTGTAACACAGTAATGCAATCAATAGCGTTATTTATCTATTTGTAGAAACATTTAATAAATTTGGGTCAAAGATGACATGGCCCATTTTGGTTTGAGGATTTAATAAAGATCTAATGTAAATGACGTAGTCAAAATTATGACTATTTAAAGGGGTGGTCCAGAGTGTATTTTTAAGGCTTGATTGTATTTATAAGATGCAAAGCAATGTGTGCTCATGCTTCATTTGTAGAAAATCACGTTATTTATTCATATATCTTACTTTGATTATATACAGCTACTTAGCTAACATGAAAACAACTCATCGACCATCAAGAAGCTCTAAATGGTCAGCTAACATAACGTGCTGTGATTCGCGGATCGGCTCCACATCACCAGGAAAAGCGTCACACCCCTACAAGCATGTGCTTTGCCTCTGCTGTGTAAAAACAGTCAGAGTAGCTGTTAGCCATATAAGTATGAGCCTGAATCAGACAGAATATAAAAAAGACACAGCTGAATGTCATGCCTGCTCTCTAGAATAAAATCTAACAAGTACCATACACATATATTCAGAATAAGGATGTGTAAGTAATATGAAAAGCTCACATATCTTTTGCAAGTGTGTTAGTCAAGTGTATAACGCAGGGAAAGTGGCTGCATAGAGACACTGCAGCGCTGGTGAAGATTGTGGATGTTTACAATGGTTTGACAAATAAATATGAACTTGTACCTAACATTGCCAAACAGCATTTGCACTTGTTTACATCCTTGTTTATGTCCTTGCTACAACATTCCGTTAACGCTAGACACTATGCATGTAAATGATCATTTTTAACAAATAAAAATACTGACAGGTTGTGGCTCACAATTCACAGCTTCTTCTATTATGGTTGGAGCTGCTCCTTCTTTGAGAAGTTTTTAGCCAAATCCAGCACTGAACTGAGAGATTCTGGAAGCTGTCCTTTGTCAAATGCTAGCTATATATTTTTTATGATTCTCTAAGACATAATTAAAATTTAATTGTAAGCACTTCTCTTTTTGTGTTGTGTCCTTTGGAAGCCCAAATACAGACACAGAAGAAGCTCTGTGAAAATAGCAGCGTTTAGAAAGCATTTTTGCTTTCTGGGCTATAACATAACAGTGCCTCGGGCCACGCCCCATTGCTGTGCAAGGTGTATGCGCGTGGTGAATGCACATAACCGAAAGCCCCTGTGATCTCATTATCCTGGGTGTATTTTTCTTTTCTTTTTTTTTTGTGGTCCCCAAACTTTGTTCGCTGTAGGCTTTGCTCAGCTAACTCTGTAAAAGCCAAATGTCTGCATTGAACTTTGAGCATATCACAATCAGATGTTGTTTATGTTTACACAACTACATTATAAATGAACTAGTTTAAAATGTGATATCGTAGTGGACCACTACTTTAAAAACTATCAAAGAAAAGTTGCAATTATGTCAAGTTTCATTAGTCTAAAGTTTGACTTAAACTCATAACCATGACAATAAAAGTCAAAATTATGAGAGTGTCAAAATTATTATAACATTTTTTAACATTTAAATTATTACATATTAAGTTGTAATTTTGCGCCAAAACTATGATATAAAAAGCCAAATTTATGACACATTTATTCGTTATACATATATATTAAGTAGAAATTCTTATATTAAAAGTCATAAACATGAGATAAAAAGTCTGACATAGTTGAAATTATTGACTTTGAAAGTCATAATTAGGAGATTATTATAAATGTGACAGTCAAATGTTTTACAAAAACTCACACTTGTTACATTAAAAGTCATAATTATAAACTTCTGAATCTACAATATGACAGATAATGAGAGATAACTCATAAAACACATACATGACAGTTATGATTGAGATACAAAAGATGAAATTATGACATTCAAAATAATTGCATATAAAATAGAAATTAGGATTTTAAAGGTCTTAATGAAATTGCTTAATTGTTTGGCTGATGTGAAGTGTTGGTTGGCAAATAACTTTCTCAAACTGAATAAAGACGAGTGCGAATTCATTGTTTTTGGCCAAAAAGGTTTGGATTCTAATGACAATCTGTCATTGCTTCCTGGGGAAATACATTCCTCTGAAAAGAGTCTTGGTGTCATCTTTGATTCTGAGTTAAAATTTGATCGGCAAATTAATGCGGTTGTCAAAGATAGTTTTTTCTATTTTAGATATATTGCCAAGCTGAAGTCTGTCCTCTCTTTCAGTGATTTGGAGAAGGTTGTTCATGCTTTCATCTCTTCTCGTCTGGACTATTGCAACGCATTGTATCTGGGTGTGAGTCAGGCCTCTCTCTTGCGACTGCAGCTAGTCCAGAACGCAGCTGCCAGGCTTTTAACAGGCACAAAAAAACGAGAACACATCACACCTGTTCTTGTTTCTCTACACTGGCTGCCGATCCAGTTTAGAATTTAGTACAAAGTTCTGTTGTATGTTTTTAAATCTCTCCATGGCCTGGCCACTGAGTATATTTCTGAGCTAATTATTATGCACCAACCTGTGAGATCTCCTCGCTCTATGGATTGTCTCTATTTTGCAAGTTCCAAGATCACGCTTAAAATGTCGAGGTGATAGAGCTTTCTCGGTAGCAGCTCCAAGACTCTGGAACGATCTCCCACTCTCTTTAAGAACAACTCAAACTTTTGAGTCTTTTCAGAGGTCACTGAAAACACACTAATTTTCTTCAGCTTTTAATCATGTGATGTGAGTTTATGTGTTTTGGTTTTATGTATATTGTACATGCGTTTTATGTGTTTTATGAACAGCACTTTGGTAATCATTGTGAGTTGTGAAAGTGCTTTATAAATAAAGTGAGTTGAGTTGAGAGTTGAGAAATCTACATTTTGGCAAATTAAGAGACAAAAAGTCAAAATTATGAAATAATATGTTGAACAACATTTCCCAGAAATGTGTTGCAGTTGGAAGGGCATCCGTTGCGTAAAACATGTGCTGGATAAGTTGGCGGTTCATTCCGCTGTGGTGACCCCGGATTAATAAAGAGGCTAAGCCGAAAATGAAATGTATGAATGAATGAAAGAACGAACGAACGTTGAAAATACTTACTTATTTGCAAGATCAATAATTAAACAGAATATTCAGCTATTTCAGACAAACATTATTATATAGTTTACGATGATGCAGTGGTTGAATCTTTCTACTTTACCAGCATCTGCGGAAACAAATATGTCCATAGTCTATATTGTTTTCAACCATGATATCGAAGTGTTCAATAAATGGTTTGTTGTTGGTTTAATGAAATGTTTAGGTCTTTATATTAAGCTGAGGTCTTTAAAAGGAAGGGATGGGCACAGCAGGCACCATCCCCAAAACCAAAAAAAAAAAATCTGCCCACTTCAGCCACCAGACCCAACTCTGCACACTGCGGTCAGACTAAGTGGGCGGCTGATCCCAGATCAGCTCTGGCATTAAGGCTGGTAGAAGACAAAATATAGAGATGGTACCACAGGAAGCATGAAGCTTATTATGTGGTGAACGACTCATTGGGAAATCCCTGGCAAATGTCTGTCTAAATGGTCATCTCAACACTGGGGAAAAATAAAAACCAAGTGTTTTAAATTTGTGATAAGAAGTGCTGATTGTAAATAACACCGACCAGTAATTCTGATCCAGATTTATGTAGTTAACCAAAACTTTAACCATCTAACTAAACTTTTTTTATTGTCTGAAATAATCATGTGCAGATTTTTATTCTTGATGTTAACAGTTTGGCTAAACTACATAAATATTTTTGCTTGGTAAATAAGAATGAAGACCCATTTTCACCAAGTATAATAACTATAATGATAGCTTTGAAAGTCTTCACAATACACCACAATTGAATGAATGACAATAACATTGAACAACATTGCTAGAATCGTTTTCAAATGCTGAGAGACAATCAGATTTAATCCTGAGGTGATCTCCGAGCATTAAAATATCTTTATCTCTACAAATTAAACCCCAAAAATATAAGTTATAAAGAAAATAAGGAAAGACAAGTATTTTGGTGACATAAAAAATCATTTTAAAAAGATAAACAACAGCACAAAAAAATAGGGAGAAAAAGAAATGTTGGTGATTTGTTATAATAAGGGTACCGTCTTTGTGTAAAGTGCCCCGCACTGCTGTCTACATCCTGCTGATAACCAGTCATGTGTTTTACAGGGTTTCTCTGCAGATGCGATGAGATTTGTGGCATTTTTCACATTCTTCTCTCTTCAGCTGGCACAGCTCATCCTCAGCTGTTTCGCTGACCAGCGGCCAGACACTCTTAAACCTGTATATGTGAAGGTACAGGTTCATCCATGTTACAACCCAACCTATTTTTTGTTAACCCTTTACTTGAAGTGGGTGACATTTTTTTGAGCTCTCTTTGTTATGTATTACTTGAAATAAATAACAACCTGTCAGCGTCTTTGTCATGACGACTTGACATTAGTAAGACAACAATATAAGAATACCTGTCATAAATCTGTCATAAACATTATTGTCAAGAGACTTAATAATTGTCATGAAGTCCCATTCATGTTCATGTCGTGTCATGTTATTATGTTAAAATGGCTTTATTAAAGTCTAATGAACTACCCCTTTAAGTAAAGTGTTAGCTTTTCACTTTTAATTTTTAGAAAATAGTTAAAATTGCTAATACCTTGTTTTTTCCACTAGAACCCATGTCCAGTTGAGGATGCTTCTTTCCTGTCAAAATTGCTGTTCTGGTGGTACGGCAGGTAAAGTCACCTCTTTGTCTCTCTTTTCTGGACTTCTGAGGTTGTTGAAAAGCTCAAAGGATTAATAGGCCACAGATTTACTGAAAAATGCAGTTATTTGTGCTCCACAGACTGGTGGTGAAGGGCTACCGCTCACCTTTAAAAGCTGAAGATCTCTGGTCTCTTCGAGAAGAGGACACGTCTGAAAAAATCATCTGTGATCTAGAAAAAGAGTGGGCAAAACAATGGGCCAAACTGCAACAGTAAGACACCTACATTTGTTTATAGAATATTTACTCCAAAAAAATCTTTGGATTCAAGAGTGTTTAATTAAAATTATAATCACAAATCAGAAAAGTTTGTGACAATATAAAAAACGCAAATAAAAAAGTATTGATTTCTAAATTTAATTTGACTTATTTCATTGCAGACAATATAACAAACATTATTTAACGTGTTCCTCGTGATTTTTATTTTGTCCAAATTAACACATTCCAATTCTTGTTCTTGAAAGTTGAAACACACAAAAAGTTGGAACAGTAAAGCATTTACCACTTTGTAATGTTAGCATTCCTTTTCACAACACTTGAGATGTTTAGGGACTGAAGACACCAAGTGGTGAAGTGTTTCGGATGCAATTTTGTACAATTTTTCCTGCAAACAAGTCTTAAGGTAGGTAACAGTACTGGGTCTTCACATTTTGCGCTTCAAACTGCGTCACAGATTCTCTATTGGAGACAGGTTGGGACTGCCGGCAGGCCAGTCAAGTACCTGTATCCTCTTCCTCCGCAGTCAGGACATTGTACTGTGTGCAGAATGTGGATTTGCATTGTCTTGTTGCAATACGCATGAGCGTCCAAGGAAAAAAGGCAGCATATAGTGCTCTGAAATCTCTATGTAATTTTTTGCATTAATGGTTCCAACACAGAGGTGTAATTTATCTTTGCCAAGGGGACTGACACAACTCCATCCCATGACAGACTCTGTTTTCTGTCTTTTTCTTTTCTTCTTTGGTTCGGAGTGTCCATTTCTCACAAAAAATACTGATTCATTTGGCCAGAGTACATGTTTCCACTGTGTGAAGGTCCATCCCAGCTACCTCTGGGCCCAAAGAAGTGGACGCCGCTTCTGCACACTGTTAACATAGGGCTTCCTTTTGGCACAGTGCAATTTTGGCTATCCTTGACCCATCTTTGCTACTAAAGAACAAAACCTTTCTTGGATGCTGCTTTTGCATCAAACCATAATGACCATCACCTGTTTTAAATCACATCATTATTTAAGTAATTTACCTGATTTCTTGTCCTATATTACTTTTTTGTAGTGTTGCAGGTCTGAACAACAATTTAAATAAAGTTGACCAGTGGCAACGCGGTGGCGAAGTAGGTAGTGCTGTCCCCTCACAGCAAGAAGGTCACTGTTTTGAGCCTCGGCTGTGTCAGTTGGCGTTTCTGTGTGGAGTTTGCATGCTCTCCCCGCATTTGCGTGGGTTTCCTCCGGGTGCCCCGGTTTCCCCCACAGTCCAAAGACGTGGTACAAGTGAATCGGGTTGGCTAAATTGTCCGTAGTGTATGGATGTTTCCCAGAGATGGGTTGCAGCTGGAAGGGCATCCGCTGCATAAAACATATGCTGGATAAGTTGGCGGTTCATTCCGCTGTGGCAACCCTGGATTATTAAAAGACTAAGCTGAAAAGAAAATGAATCAATGAATGAAGTTGACCAGAAAAAACATGAAACATTTTGTGTTCATATTGTCTGCACTGAAATACAAGTCAAAGTAAATTTGAAAACCACTACTTTGTTTTTTTATTGAGTTTTCCATGCTATCCCAACCTAATTTCTGTTGGTTGTATAACTGTTGCATTGATTAAAATGTTTCTGCCTAGTCATACGTTTGGCAATGATTCTTTTATTGATTTAGTGTGTCTGATCATTCCTCCACAGTAGAGAGAGCTCTCTGAATGGAACAGAAGCACGTGGTTATAAGCTGAGTGAGCAGAAGCAGCTGCTCAGAAAACTCCACAAGGAACAATGCGCAGGCTTCGTTCTTCTCCGGACACTGGCCAAAAATTTCGGCCCTTACTTTCTGACTGGGACTCTCTGTCTTGTCATTCAAGATGCTTTTATGTTCTCCATCCCACAAGTCCTAAGGTGAGAGACGCAGTGAAAATTAAAAGAACTAAAAGAAATGCACCAAAGCAAAACACGGTAATACTGTGAACTATTACAAGTTAAAAGACCAGTTTTAAGGCTTTTTTTTATACATTTACTTTTGTGATTTGATATGATGATATGCTTTAAAATATTTGTTTATTTTAAATAATTTATGAAATTAATTAAAAATATATACATTATATGTAAGTTTTAATGGATTCTTGCTGAATAAAAGTGTTCATTTGTTTCGAAAATTAAGAGTGTCTATAATCAATTTTAAATCATTATTGTTCCTTTGCCATTTAGTCTAAAATGTGAATATTATCAATGAATTATCTAGAGTATATAGGAGGCAACACTTATTAAATTATATTTGATAAGGAAAAACATGCCACTGCACAAATGTAGAGCAAGACCTTTATCACATAATTGCAGTGTTGTGCAACAAAAACACTGGGGGAACCATAACTATGTCTATGAACTTGTTGGCCTTTCACAGCATTGAGTGTGAATCCCCATCACAGACAGGAATAACAGCACATTCAGCTTTGGTACAGCCACACACTGTTAATTACGTGCCATACACTCCACGCAGCATCACGTTGTTTGTGGCTGAGCTATAGCTCAGAAAAGGCAAAGAAACTGCAAGTAGATCATCATAACAAGCCACTATTTCTGGCATATAACAAGCCAAGAGCAGTGTGGTGGATTCACTGCTCCAGAACCACAGGAACCGAGGCCTCACCAACACCACAACACCCCTTTATAATGACTGTGCACCCTGAATAACTTTGATGTATGTACCTGGCAATAATATAAATTAGGTTTAGCTGTACTTGGTCCAAGAAGGCGGTCATCAATTATGTGCACATCCCAGTTTCTTTAGGTTTGGCTTGCGCTCGCTATATTGTAAATCAGACAAAGTTTAAATATACAAAATTTATATGTTGAAAAAACAGTACTGTAAGCTTTAGGCTGCCACTAGCTTTGATAGTCTAAGGCACAGTACTGTAAAGACATCCATATGAAGTTCAGATGCTAAATCTTTAAAGTGCTGTTAGAAGATGTTCATAAAAAATAAGCATTTTTCTCTGCTTCATATGATTATGTTCAATTATTTCACTTTAAATGGAATAAAAAATAATAATAATAATTTTCAAAAACAAAAATATTGAAGCCTTTCCCAGAGATGGGTTGCGGCTGGAAGGGCATCCGCTGCGTAAAAACTTGCTGGATAAGTTGGCGGTTCATTCCGCTGTGGCGACCCCTGATTAATAAAGGGATTAAGCCGACAAGAAAATGAATGAATGAATGAATGAAATATTGAAGCCATACATGGGAGACTGAGAAAAGGGCTCATTTTAAAAACAATTTCAAATAGTACGATCTCTTTATTAAGATACAAACAGATATTATAGAATGTGTAAACAAGATTTAAAAAAAAAAAAAAACTTTTCATTTTAGAATGAAATTACTTCAAGCAAAAGTCTATAATATGGCCTTCCTTGGCACAGCTTGAACTGTTTTGAGAAGACTGTCCTGAAGCTTTCTAACATACTGTGATATGTAATATTAGGCCTCTTTCAGCTCTTCCCAAACTTCTTCCTTAGATTTAGGCTGCCAAATTTTGCTTAATCTGTCCTGTTTCATTTCAGACTGTGTTTAATTAGCTATTTTCTTTTCTTGAAATATGATTTAGCTGCTTTAGAAATGTGTTTGAGATCATTATCATGCTGAAATATCAAACCAATACCAGTTATGCTCTCTAAGGAATGGCATAATGGATCAAAACCTGTCTGTGGTTTTTAGCTTCCACAATCCTATCAATTTAGACAATATTGCCAACACTGCTGGCATAAATGCAGACCCAAACCAGGCCAGAGCCTTCACTATATTTCACAAAAAGCTGCAAGAACTAATTTTTTACCCTATTCCTCCAATAAGACCAAAAATTAACCTAAAACAGCATGTCCTAAATGGTCTTTAAAAAAAAATCCAACTCTAACCTGTATTTTCTAGTTGTATTTTAATAAAAAACATGTTAAATAATTATATATTGTTACGATACCATCACTAAAACAACAAATGTAATTGTGGTCTAAAACTTTTGCACAGTACTGTACATATATAATGGCATGCTAATCTTTGGGTCTCAGTAAATCATAATAATGTTTGTTCTTGTTCTTCAGTTTACTGCTTGGCTATGTGAGGGATGAAGATGCCCCCTTGTGGAAGGGTTACCTCTTCGCCTTTTCTCTGTTCCTGTTGTCTTGTCTGCAGTCCCTATTTAACCATCAGTACATGTATACCTGTTTCGCAGTTGGCATGAGGGTTAAAACTGCAGTTATGGGACTGGTGTACCGGAAGGTAAATCTTACAAGTGTTTACTAACAAATGCAAAGCAGCATTTAATGGTTCTCACATTTACTCTGGTTGTCCACAGTCTTTGGTCATCAACAGTGCAGCCCGCAAGACATGTACAGTCGGAGAGATAGTGAACCTGGTTTCAGCTGACACCCAGAAGCTCATGGATTTTGTAGTGTACTTCAATGCAGTGTGGCTGGCTCCCATTGAAATCGCCTTGTGTCTTTTCTTCCTCTGGCAGGTGAGAACAGCTGCTTCTATAGAAATACAAAACATGTTTTTGAATATTGTATTGTTCTTCTACAATATGTAGTATAGTTCTACCTTTCCAAAGTATATTTAATTTACTAAAAAGTGTACAAAAGCCATTCAAAGTATACTCCAATTAGTCAGTCCAATAGTCTCGTAGGAAGTGCTCCAACATGTACAGCTGTGCTTTGGACATCCCAAGTGCAAATCCTGGCTCACTGACCTTTCCCGATCCTATCCCTCATTCTCTCATCAATTTCTGTTCTACTCCAAAAAGTTCAGTTATTGGACATGTACTTATATGGTCATTCAGTTTATTAGGTACACCCATTTGTATCTAATCAGCCAATCAAATGGCAGAAACTCTGTGTATTACAGCATGTAAATGTGGTCAAGATGATCTGCTAAGTGTCAAATAGAGCATAAAAAAGGAGAAGAAAGTGAGTGACTTTGGGGTGTCATGAATTTTGGTGCCATACGGGCTGTTCTGAGTATTTTAGAAATGGCTGATCAACTGGGAATTTCATGCATTACATTTCTAAGGTTAAAAAAGATCTAAGGTACAAAGATATTCAGTGAGTAACAGTTTTGACAGAGTTTGAAGAATCTCAAACTGGTTTCTTTAACATGACAATGAGTTAAATTACAAAAAATATGTAAAGTATACAAGGGCTTTAAAGGAACAACAGCATGTCACTGGGTTTTTAAAAGGCCAGAACATGCCATGCCATGAAAATTAAATTAAATTAATTTAAAGTAAGTTAATTTAACTGTCATTAATGCATCCATTTTCAAACTCATTCCTTTTACTTTTCATTCCTCTCACCCCTGTACAGCACCTTGGCCCATCTGCATTGGCTGGTATCGCCATTGTGATTCTCATCTTTCCTTTGAATGGGTTCATTGCCAAAATGAGAAGCAAGCTCCAGGTATTGCCCATATTATTCCTATAATATTATATTATTATTGTTCCTATACATTACGGTCATGTTGTGACAAGTGAGGTCACATCGGTAGATAGTATTATCAATCTGCTTCATATCTACAGATAATTTAAAACGCAAGCATGTGAACAGTCCATGCAGTTCTGTCCTCTGATGTTATAATGTTATGAACACAGTAAAAATAACAGGATTGCATGTTAATTTATATATTAATTACAAATGACATACAGTAAAATGAATGCTTTTATTTGCTTGGTCTCAGCCATCCAAAGAATTTAGAAACAGGAAATTTGTAATGAAAAAACGAAAACTTGCCCATCTTGATGTCTTTCTATTCTTGCAAATAATTGTGGCTGCATGACTCTGATTTCACATGCATTTACTGCTTTCAGGAGGTCCAGATGAGGTACATGGATGGACGCATTAAGCTGATGAATGAGATTTTGAGTGGCATAAAAATCCTGAAGTTTTACGCCTGGGAGAATGCCTTCAGAGAGCGAGTGCTTGAATACAGGGAAAAAGAGCTGAATGCTCTGAAGAAGTCCCAGATACTTTACTCCATTTCCATCGCCTCCTTCAATTCCTCCACTTTTTTGGTACATTTCATATGGACATCAGAAAATATTCATATAATCATATATAACATTTATATGACTGTTTGGCTTACTCTACTTTGCCTACAGATTGCGTTTGCCATGTTCGGGGTGTATGTGCTAATTGATGATAAGCATGTTCTGGATGCTCAGAAAATCTTTGTGTCCATGGCTCTTATTAACATACTTAAAGCTCCACTCAGCCAACTGCCATTTGCAATGAGCACTACTATGCAGGTGAGCACCAGTACTACATGCTCTATATATGTTATAATAGTAGAGTACTCACTTCAAGAATATTTAAAAGCCCTTTTTTTTTGCTTTCTATTTCTAAGGCTGTTGTTTCTCTCAAACGACTCGGGAAGTTTCTCTGTCAAGATGAGCTGAAACTTGATAGCGTGGAAAGAGTTCCATACAATCCTGGTAAGTGCATTAGCTTTTCAGACTTTGTTCTATGAGATAAAACACTTCATATGCCTCATTTAAAAAACATTTTTACAGTTGAACAATAAAGAGTTTTTTTTCCTAGTAGAAAGTAGAAGGCGTAACCAAAACCATCATCCAGATAAACAAAAACAACAAGTTACTGATTTGCCAGAAACACCCACCTTGAAAAATATATCTGCGAGACAAGCTCATGTGTAAGACTTTTGAAACATTAATTTAAACACTGTAATTTCACAAACACTTTAAGGAAATTTTGTGGCTATGAGGTGGGTTTTGGTAGAGGCTAAAGTGTGCTTTATGACTTCATGCAGCAGTCAGTGGAAGGGGATTTTCAGCTTTGGAGCTGTAATTACATATTTATATAACTTTTTTTCCACATTTTTGTCTGTTAAAAGTCTATTTTCAAAACTGGTTTATTAAAAAATGGATCTATTTTTTTGTAATAAAGTCAAAGAGTCTGTCTTTCTCTTTTCTTCACCATTTGATTATGCTTAATAATGAACTCAGACTCGTAATAATAACCTGTGGTTGGAGTTTATGCAAAAGCATCAACCAAAAATGTCACCCTGTCGCCTCATTTACTTTTGGCATGGCTTCATGACGTCCTTCAGACCTTGACAGCTCTTTGTCAGGAGAGTTAAAAATAAAACTCAATTGATAATAAGTGTGGCAGAAGACAGAAGGATTAAAAACCCAAGTCTGCAGAGTAAAACACCTGAAATCATCTTATAATAGCAAAGGAAGTTATTGGAAAAAAACAGTGAAGCAACTGAAACAATAGAGGCATTTGGCTAAAAGTGCATTCAGCATGTAGCAAGTAAGCAAACTTCCTAAGCAGGGGAGCGAAACACATGATCATTATTCTTCAGACCATGGATCCAGTCAGGTCAAGGTGGGGGGCAGAAAGTTGTAGCAGAAATCACCCAAATGTTGGAGGGAAAAAGTTTCATTCAGCCAAACCAAATGAGGAGAGTATGTATATTTTGAGGAGGAGATTCAGCAATTAGAGTAAGGGGAAGGGAGAAGGGAGATTTTTGAAAGAGAACGAGAAGAAGAAAAAGAAGAACAAGAAGTACAAGAAGAAGAACAAGAAGATAAAGAAGAAGAATGTTTCTATAGGTGGTTTGACAAGCCCACTTACCTGTGTGAAGCACACTCAGAATTAATAATAATTTGGAGTTGCTGTGTGGTGTGGTGGGAGAGAGAAGATGGAGTCATTAGCCCCTTTCACACTTAGCCCCTTTCACACATACAGACCTTTCCGGAAAATTACCGGCAATTTTCCGGAAAGGTTGTATGTGTGAACAGGTCCTTTTTGAAAATACCGGTAAATTCGTTCTGGCTATTTTCCGGAAAGAGAAGTTGTAACATTACCGGCAATTTGCCGGAATGCTGCGCTGTGTGAACGCAGAAGGAAGATTGACGGAATAAGCGCGTGCACGTTTAGAACGTGCTGACGTGAGACGTCTGCTTTAGCCAATCACAACTGTCAGATGCATTTACGTCCGCGCGGTTTATGAGAATAAAAGCCTTTGAATATTTTTCCAGACACATTTAGCTGCTAAAAGTTAGTCAGATCACGTTTATATGTTCTTCTTAATGCCAACTGTATAAATAATCATCGATGAGATGCTTATGATAAGCCGTTGTTTGTTTACGTTCGTGTGCCTGTGAAACAGCCTGTGAGCGCCTGCGCACATATTATGAACATTTCGACATGCGAAAGTAATCCTGCGAAAGTTGTTCACAATACTGATTATCCACAGAGTTTGTAATTTAGTCAAATGTTTACAAATACAAGCGCAGCCGTTTAAAGCTCATGTGTGGTGAATGATGTCAGAATGTACCGGTATTTTGGAATGGATGTGTGAATGCTCTTTTCCGGAAAATTTCCGTAACGTCCTCGCCTGTGTGAACAGCGCTTTTTTCAATATACCGGTAAAGTCGTTGCGGAAATTTTCCAGATATTTACCGGTATCACTGTGTGAAAGGGGCTAGTGATACCGGTAAATATCTGGAAAATTTCCGGAACGACTTTACCGGTATATTGAAAAAAGCGCTGTTCACACAGGCGAGGACGTTACGGAAATTTTCCGGAAAAGAGCATTCACACATCCATTCCAAAATACCGGTAAATTCTGACATCATTCACCACAAATGAGCTTTAAACGGCTGCGCTTGTATTTGTAAACATTTGACTAAATTACAAACTCTGTGGATGATCAATATTGTAAACAACTTTCGCAGGATCACTTTCGCATTTCGAGATGTTCATAATATGTGCGTGTGCAGGCGCTCACAGGCTGTTTCATGGGCACACGCAAAGCTTGAAGGTAAACAAACAACGGCTTATCATAAGCATCTCATCGATGATCATTTACACAGTTGGCATTAAGAAGAACATATAAACGTGATTTGACTAACTTCTAGCAGCTAAATGTGTCTGGGAAAATATTCAAAGGCTTTAATTCTCATAAACCGCGCGGACGTAAATGCGTCTGACTGTTCTGATTGGCTAAAGCAGACGTCTTACGTCAGCACGTTCTAGACGTGCACACGCTTATTCCGGAAATCTTCCTTCTGCGTTCACACAGCGCAGCATTCCGGTAAATTGCCGGTAATGTTACAACTTCTCTTTCCGGAAAATAGCCAGAACGAATTTACCGGTATTTTCAAAAAGGACCTGTTCACACATACAACCTTTCCGGAAAATTGCCGGTAATTTTCCGGAAAGGTCTGTATGTGTGAAAGGGGCTATTGTTTTGAACCTCTAGGCCTGCTCTAAAGAAGCTCTACTTGTTCCTGCATCCGAAGCAGAAGTCAGATTTGAGAATAAGGTTTCAAAACTCGGAACACAATGGAAAAGTTGTAAAATCCGTCCTGCAGACTAACCGCATAGGAATGGAGCCAAAGAAGCAGCTGTTTATGCTGTGAAACAAGATTTGAATAATCTGGGAGGAGATGGAATTTTCACATGGAGTGACTGCAAACTTTATTCATGTGGGTTTGAAAGCAATGTTGCCTAAATTCCACCATCATTTAAAATGCGCAACAAGAGGAACTAACACATTGGACTAGGTTTACTCAAACTTAAAGCTGAGTTACAGTCTGACCACTTGTCCCTGCTCCTAATCCCTGCAGACATCACCCTGGCCTGAGAAAAAAAATGTTTTTGCTGGCATCAAATCTGGCAAGATGGAGCCTCTCGGCAGCTGCAGGAGTGTTTTAGTAGATCTGATTGGGAGACTTTTAAACACCAGGACCTACAGGCTTGAGTCAACATTAAAATGCATCAAGAAGGCCAAGGCAGAGTACAAAACCAAGATCTAGTAACATCTAAACATTAACAGCAGAAAGCAAATGTGTGATTGTGTTCGGCACCTCACCAAACTACTGGCCCAATCTACAAGCTGAAGGTGATCATTGACAAGGAAATTGAACATCTTGAGGTGAAGTAAGAATTGGTACATACATCATATGCAGCAGAAAACAGCAGCTTCACCCTCAGAGTGGAGGAGTGGGAGGAAAGTCACGCTCTAAGGGACAAAAATCCAAAAAAAAAAGCCACAGAACCTGATGATGTACCTGATGTCTACATGTGCTGAAGGACTCTGCAGTTCAGACTGGCCAGTGTTTTTACTGAGATTTTCTACTTGTCAATATCACAGTGTGCTGTCCCATTCTGCCTAAAGTCCTCCATCATAGTTCTTCTACTGAATAAACCAACCATCACCACCGTAAATGACTATCAACCAATTGCACAAGTAGTCATGAAGTGTTTTGAAAACCTGGTATGTGATCACATAAAATTCTTGCTGCCCAACATTGACCAGCATCAATGAGCATATAGAGCAAATACATCTACAGAGGATGCTTTAGAAACAACTCTCCATACCACACGTATTACACATATTGAACAGCGAGCTAGCTATACCAAGTCTCCTTATTTGTAGAGTGTGTAAACTGTAGTGTGTTGGACCTGGGAATGCCAAAGCAACATGTCTATGGCAAGGAATTTCTGTCAGGACATACGAAGAGGGTCAAACCTCATCAGTTTTAAGCCTGAGTACTGGATCTTAATAAGGCTGTGTTTAAAACCCCTGAGAGGGGGCTTGAAAATGGCACGAAATCTTATGCAATATCTGACTATTCATGTGTAATATGTGTATAGCTTGTGTAATATCTGTTATTTCCCACAAAATATATGTTAAATGTATAGAGTGCCATTTGTAATTTGTGTATTATGTGGAACATGCTAAGCACAGTTTTGTTGGGCTTCATACATGTTCCAATGACAATAAAATATATTCTATTCTCTTTTCAGATTTTGAAAGTGTTGTTATTAACAATGGCACATTCAGCTGGTGTAAAGACAGCACACCATGTCTTAGAAGGTAAATTTAAACATATTTATCACTTACTTTTAACACCTGCTGGAAGATCTCTGTAGGTTCATCATTCCTATAGATTAAAATCTGGCAACAATTCATTTCAGGATCAATGTCAAAGTTCAGCGAGGTTCACTGGTGGCTGTGGTTGGTCATGTGGGCAGTGGAAAATCCTCTCTCTTGTCTGCAATGCTTGGAGAAATGGAAAAGAAAAGCGGCCACATCAAAATCACAGTAAACTTTTCAGGAACATCATTAAAAATATTTATATATATATTAACATCAATGACATATTTCACATCATTTTACTAACACTTTCTTTCAGGGCTCTGTGGCTTATGTTCCTCAGCAAGCATGGATCCAGAATGCCACTCTTAAAGACAACATTTTGTTTGGATGTGAGAAGAAAGACAGCTTGTACCAGAAAGTACTGGAAGCCTGTGCCCTCCTACCAGACTTGGAGATCCTTCCTGCAAGAGACGCCACAGAGATTGGAGAGAAGGTGCATAATAGAGAAAAAAATAATAATAATTGTGCAAACCAGATGTGATTTGATAAAGTTAAAAGCCATTAAATGTGACCTTTTATACACTCGAGATATGCTAAGTTTCAGAAGGGTTATAACTAAATGTATTTTTACAATGTTCACAGGGGTTAAATCTGTCAGGAGGTCAAAAACAGAGAGTAAGTCTGGCACGAGCAGTATACAGGAAGGCTGATATCTATCTGTTGGATGATCCCTTGTCAGCGGTGGATGCACATGTGGGTCAACACATCTTTGAAAAGGTCATTGGACCAAACGGGATTCTTAAAAATAAGGTACAATTAAAAAAAAATTAATAGGATGAAGAACAAAAAACTCATATATATAAAAACACTAATTTACGAAATGCTATTCTTTAAACCAGGGGTGTCCAAACTCGGTCATGGAGGGCTGGTGTCCTGCAGATTTTAGCTCCAACTTGCTTCGACCCACCTGCATAGATGTTTCTAGACTGCCTAGTAAGAACTTGATTAGCTAGGCCAGCTGTGTCTGATTGGGATATAAACTAAACTTTGCAGGACACCGGCCCTCCAGAACTGAGTCTGGACATCCCTGCTCGAAATGAAGTTCAGTTTTGTAATTGAATAGCAATTTTCTATTCCTGTCATCCTAACTGAACTTTGTGGATTTAACTATGGCTAATTTACTGCAAGGGACACATTACAGGTTTAAAGTTCCAAACAATATATTGCTAAAAGGTTTGTGATACTCGCCCAATCTCAAAAATTTATAATAATAATAATAAAATAAAATAAAATAACACATTGGTAAACCTTGTGGAATAGTTTCCCAAGAGTTGAAGCTGCAAAGTGCAGCTAACTCCATACAAAACAATAGGGATTAAGATGGAGATACAATGAAAGTTCTTGTAAAGTCAGATGTGACAAACTTTCGCAATTTCAGTAGTAAATAGCTTTATTGATCATGCTCTATATTCCTTGCTAAAACAGACTCGTGTTCTGGTGACTCATGGACTCAGCTTCCTACCCAAAGCAGACCTGATCCTGGTGATTGTGGATGGAGAAATCACAGAGATGGGCTCTTATGTCGAGCTTCTGAGCAGAAAGAATGCCTTTGCAGAGTTTGTTAAGGCTTTTTCTGTTAGTGAACGCAAGGAAAGTGCCACCCACAAAGGTAAGATTAAGTTTACATTAACTACAGTAAAAATACATGTTAATCTAGGTCAATAAAGTAAATAAATGCAAATGCACATTGTTTTAAGGGACCAGGAAATCAGTATCTCGCCTAAGCATGACAGACTTCTCTATTGACCTCTCTCAAGAGCAACTCATCAGGTAAAAGTAACCAAGTTTTGAAAATGCAACTTCAACATTTGTTGAAAAGCACATATTCACCTTCCTGTCAACTTTGTTTAATGAAGTGGAGACATGGGAAGTGCAAGCATACAAACAATGGAGACCATATCTGACACAGAACAGGAGACGGACAATGAAGAAGTTGGCAGACTCACCCAAGCTGACAAAGCACATACAGGCCGGGTAAGCAGTACACCCACATCCGCAGTCTTCACAAACATCAAAATATACCTTAAGTGTAACTCAGTTCCAAAGTTAAGGTAGCAGGTTCATTTTGTAAAGTTCAGCTATGGGTCAGTGACAAGGGTTTTAGATACTTGTGTCACCTCAGAGATCTAATTTTAACTCCTGATTACAGACCTTTGAGCTATATTGTTTTGAACACCATAATATAGCCTTTACATGCAATGTATAATTCACAGTGCAGTTCATCAAATTTTCTTCTTGATAATGGGTCACATAGGTGAAACTGGAGATGTATGTGGAGTACTTCAGGACCATAAGCTTGGCACTCATCATCCCCATCATCTTCCTCTATGCGTTCCAGCAAGCTGCTTCACTGGCCTACAACTACTGGCTCAGTTTGTGGGCAGATGACCCGGTTATAAATGGAACACAGGTTAACACTGATCTGAAGCTTGGTGTATATGGAGCTCTTGGCTTTGCTCAAGGTTTGCATTCTCTCAGGTTTCTTCAACAGGCATCTAGTATCCTTGGTCTGTATAGCTGTCTTGAACATTAACTGTGATCATTTATTGCAGGAATTGCAATTTTCGGGACTACTGTAGCAATATCCCTTGGAGGAATAATTGCATCCCGGCAACTTCATCTGGACCTTCTGAACAACGTACTTCACTCTCCCATGTCATTCTTTGAAAGTACACCTAGTGGTAACCTTCTCAATCGTTTCTCAAAAGAGATAGACGCCATTGATTGCATGATTCCTGATGGTCTAAAGATGATGCTGGGCTATGTGTTCAAACTTCTGGAGGTTTGCATTATCGTGCTGATGGCAACTCCATTTGCAGGAGTGATCATACTGCCGTTGGCTCTTCTCTATGCTTTTATTCAGGTATGCTACTACATATCACTCAAAAAACAATATCAGAACAAGGAGCATTTGTAATTTATCTGACAAATTCCACTTTGTTTTTAGAGTTTCTATGTTGCCACATCCTGCCAGTTGCGAAGACTAGAGTCAGTGAGTCGTTCACCCATTTATACTCATTTCAATGAGACAGTCCAAGGAGCCAGTGTGATCCGTGCCTTTGGTGAACAGCCTAGATTCATTCTTCAGGCTAACTGTCGAGTGGACCTCAATCAAACGTCCTACTTCCCAAGATTTGTGGCTACAAGGTCAGATTCAGTTTGCTTATTCATTCTTTGTTGCATGTCCAGCTATTCGATCCAACATTTTACAATATTTGTAATGTTATTTCAATAGGTGGCTGGCAGTAAATCTAGAGTTTCTGGGTAACTTGCTGGTCCTTGCTGCAGCTATCCTCTCTGTTATGGGAAGGGCAACTTTAAGCCCTGGAATCGTGGGGCTAGCTGTGTCTCACTCTCTCCAGGTAGGGAACTCTGTCTTAAAAAGCTTTGGAAAAATGCATGTTGTCAGCATTTCATACAAGAAATTCTAAAGGCAATTCACACTGCAGGTCACCGGGATCCTAAGCTGGATTGTGCGGTCATGGACTGATGTAGAAAACAACATTGTGTCTGTTGAGCGAGTGAAAGAATATGCTGAAACGGCAAAAGAGGTAGTGTTGGTCTGAATGCTCTGTTTTTGCCATAAATTCCTTTATGATGAGTGACCAAAGTGTATTCATTCCTGCGGTTACCAAGTTTGTTTTGGGTTGTCACAGGCACCATGGACAATCGAGGACAGTCCACTCCCATCTGACTGGCCCAGATGCGGATCCATTGGATTCCAGGCATATGGACTTCAGTATCGCAAGGGTCTTGACTGGGCCTTGAAAGAAATTTCCCTCAGTGTCAATGAGAGAGAAAAAGTAAATATAACAATTGGAGGAATTTAATACATTTTTTCATATTTCATCATTTAATATATGCTAAGCCATTCATCAAATCCAATCAGGTAGGAATTGTGGGAAGAACAGGAGCTGGAAAATCATCTCTGGCTCTTGGAATCTTTCGTATCCTTGAGGCAGCAAAAGGAAAGATCTTTATAGATGGGATAAACATAGCAGAGATTGGACTGCATGAACTGAGGTCTCGTATCACTATCATCCCACAGGTACACCTGAAAATGAAAAAAAGGAAGTTAATAGCAAATGAGACAAACTTTAGAAAAAGACTTGATTTAAATCTCACCTCTTGCCCTAGGATCCAGTGCTGTTCTCAGGTTCGTTACGTATAAATCTGGATCCCTTTGATCGCTACACTGATGAAGAGGTTTGGAGATCTCTAGAACTTGCACATCTCAAGACCTTTGTGTCTGACTTGCCTGACAAACTCAACCATGAGTGTTCAGAGGGTGGAGAAAATCTCAGGTACAAACTCTAGATTTCTCACAAATTATTAGCTTGGGTTGTTTTATTCATAAGTTGACTTACACCTGACCTGTCTGAATACTCTGGCCTTTAGTTTGGGTCAGCGGCAGCTGGTTTGCCTGGCTCGAGCTCTCCTCAGAAAGACCAAGATTCTGGTTTTGGATGAAGCCACTGCAGCAGTGGATCTAGAGACAGACAATCTGATACAGTCCACCATCCGAACCCAGTTTGAGGACTGCACAGTTCTGACCATTGCACACCGCCTCAACACCATCATGGACTACACAAGGTATAACAAAGAGCAAATCTAAATGCTGAAATGAATATGATTATGACGATTGACAGTGGTCTAACTCAATCCTTTTGCCAACAGGGTAATTGTGATGGACAGAGGAAAAATCACGGAGGTAGACTCTCCATCTAACCTGATTTCTCAGCATGGACAATTCTATCGAATGTGTCGAGAGGCTGGGCTGGTGTGAACCTTCACCATCAGTGACAAAATCATATCTTCACTTAGGAGAGACAATGAAAATATTGGTGTCGAACAACCAATATCTAAAGGGCATCTTTAGACGACTTCTTAAAAGAAGCACAGAGCTCAGGATGAAGAGGTTTCGGATGCTATAGCATGTGTCCACATTTTCTCTAGTAGTAGAAGTAGTGTGCTTTAGCGTTCTCCTGCTGATACTTTCACTGATGTCTGAGGTGCTAAAGCAGGGGTGCCCAAGCTCAGTCCTGAGGGCCAGTGTCCTGCAGATTATACCACCATCTTGCCACAACACACCTGCACAGATGATTCTAGAAATCTTAGTAACAGCTTAATTAGCAAGCCCAGGTGTGTCTGATTGGGTTGAAACTAAACTTTGCAGGACACCGGCCCTCAAGGTACGAGTTGGGCTCCCATTTGCTAAAGAAACAGAAAGTCAATAATCTCATCTCATAATATGAAGACTTGAGTGACTCTGAGTAACTTACCGTAAAGGTCTTCAGATGGTCAGGTATTTGTGGTGGTCATTATTTATCATCTCTAATTTATGTCAAAGTGAATTGTTTTTGTAAATATGTAGTTTATTCTTATAGATCCTGAGACAGGATCTAGATAAGACACCGCTGTAGATCAAGTCACATTTCTACTTGAACCTTTTCAGGTTGTTACAAGTTTATAACTTCACATGCTTTATAATTTCATGTAGAAGCACATTGAAAGCTAAATTCCCCTACAGGTGAAAGAAGCATTTTATTAAGCTATTTACGATGTGAGAAACGTCGATTACAAAATAATGCGACACTTTTTCCTTTGTCTGTAACTCTGTATGTATTAATACCAGTATTTGTTTTTCATAATCCAACACTTTTAAATCAGTATTTATGTATTTTATACTGTACAATAACTGTATTTTTTATATATTTATATTTCCAAGCACACATCACGTGTGACTGTCAGACTTGAAAATGTTTTTTATTCTCTGAACAGTTTCATTAAATTAATTATTTTTGTGTTGATAAAAATCATTGTTTTTGTTTTGATCTCTAAGAAAATAAATCAAGCTCTCAAAATGTGAAAAAAATAAATAAAGGATAAGATAAAACACGCTTTACAAAAAAAATATTTTATTACATATTTTGCTTATTTATGAAACTAAGTACACTTAAAACTAGTGCATGTATACAAATATCAAATAATAACTTGCTGCTTACATACAAATTATATAAATATGTAACAAATCAGATATATTTCTTGTGTCTATCATTTAAAGTTTGACATTGTCAGTTCTTTAAAAAAAAACTAATTTTCCTTAAAATAAACTCAAAAGGCTTAAATGACCTTAATTGGAGGTACTGATGAATGAAACAATGTGATGCACTCAAGCATACATTCAACAGATATATGGTATACAGCACACATCACACAGCTCAGCAAGAACAGCATCAACACAACAACCTGCCCTTAAAAGCTACTACAATTTGGGTATTTGACTGGTTAAGTCAAGGTTAAATGATAATTCCAACTACTTTCAAAAACAATATCACTCCCACCACTCCCACAAAGTAAACCCTAGAATGAGCTTATTACACAGAAGAAAAAAAAAACAATAAGTGCATTTATAGCTTTCTTTTTTTCTTTTTTGGTGAAATGATCACTGAAATATATAGTAACAGTAAACACAGATTATAAATCAAATACATCATCTAAATACATTCACCAATGAAAGCAGAAAGCAAATGTAGCATTCTGCTATCACTGCACGATATTGGTAAGATCAGGCCATCAGTGGAGATACCCAGTAATAAATATGTTAAATGAAAATATAAAGAAATCAATGATATATTGTAACAGATTTTCTCAAATGAATAAATAAAAACTAAACAAGGAAAAACAATGGCTCCTGGAAATGAAACAGTTTTTTTTATCAAAAGGGTCTTTTTAAAGATACTTAAATGTTAAATATTCTTATAGAATAGCTTTAAAAGTGAACTTTGGCTTGGGTTGAAGCCCCTCGTGCTTATGTAAGGATTTAGAGCAGCTGTTTAGTAAGCAAGCATCTGCTCACTGCACAGAGAAACTTTGTTCTTTACGCTTTCTAGTCAAATAATCTTGTAAATAAATATTTTCATCACAAACAATCATTCACAAGCATGAAACGATGGCTTAGTAGTAAAATATAAAAAAAAGTCTTTCTTTTGAAACTTGTTGACAAGTAATGAAAAAAAAAAAATCAAACAAAATGGCAATGAAGAAATCAAATTGTTATCAAACATCCCAAAAGTTGGCATCAAACAACTTTTAAAGCAGCATTTGTAGCAACACCTTTGATATGATTGATAACAGAAACATTAGCTGAGGAGTGGCAGAATGGAGTGGTGTCATATACACACGGTGTGTGTGTGTGTGTGTGTATGTGTGTGTGTGTGTGTGTGTGTGTGTGTGTGTGTGTGTGTGTGTGTGTGTGTGTGTGTGTGTGTGTGTGTGTGTGTGTTTGAGCTCCAGGCCCATAGAAGAGGAAGCTTCAGAGTCCATTTCTCACCAGCTCTGCTCTCTATGCGCTTTACTTACTGAAAGTCTATTTTGAACAGGCTCTACAGCCCACCTACTTATCAGACCAAACCTGAGTCTTTGGCCATCTTGTAGAAAATTCCCTTTTTGGCAATTAAATTGGACGGAGAATCGAATTCTGCCATCTGGCCTTTATCGAGAACCAGCACCCTTCCGAGAAAAAAAGAGGAAATATTTAGTGTTTTAATTTACATGCTATGTTTTTCAGAAAGTAAACCACACCTGACAAAAAAAAAACACCAAAAGCTTTCCACATTGGACACAAAGTGAAAATGAAAATTGTCTGTTGTTTGATTCAGTCAAAATCGCATTGTTGAGAGAGTAAAATAAAACGATGAATTCACATTTTAAAATAAAATTTTTTTTATTTAAAATTGGCAACTAGTAGCTCTCGTGAACTAGTGGTGTACCGGATCACATATCTCATGGTTCAGATCAAACAATGTTTTTTTTTTTGTCACGGATCAGATAATTTTTCGGATCTGTCAAAAACAGACAAACAGAACTGAGAACCTGTAATTTTATTCAAAATAAAATAAAGAAATAATCAGCTGAATAAAAATAAATAGTAAAATGTTCAGTACTGTGAAAAATACACTGTTACTACAACTGTTGCTAAATGTAGAAATCTAATATTACAATTTGTACAATTGATATTTATTTTTAGTCTCGTTTTCAATAAATGATTCAGTTAGTCACTCATAAAACTTCATGTTTCATTGCTAGAAGTGTCATTTTTGAAGAATTATTCAGTGGCATATTTTTGATGGCTGGTAAATAATGTAATTGCTGCCTACAACTTTCATTTTTGAGCGCTGTTATCCCAGTGCTTCTGTGATATTTGACTGTTCATAACTTCATAATTAACTACAAAGACTAAAGACTGAATCTCTTTCTTGATTTTTGCGTTTTTCAAACACGGATTTGAATGCAGCGATTCGAAGGATTAATAAACATAAGCAAATCACCATCATTTATAATTTGTTTTGTAGGGTTTGAGATCCTCATCTTTTAATGATTAATCGTGCAGCTTACACTGAAAACATTGATGCAGGCTAAACAATAGTGACAGAAAACACATTTAATGAAACCCACCACATCCCTAATAACCAACCACAACTTCTTCCGTCACCTTTATATTTTACAGAAAAGCCTAAATGCTTTCATACATGTGATTTGAAAGATGCAAGGCGATCTCTCTGTGATAGTTGCAAATTTAGGATTAATCTACCAGTAAAAAAATGTATTAATCCACAATCACGTGTGTTCCAAACCATGAGATGTGATCCGTATGAATCACAGACGAACCGTGATCCGTTACACTCCTATTATGAACACATATTTGACTTCCCCTCACTACACACCAACACACATTAGAGAATGTAGATGTAAAATATTAGTTTGAAGCAAAAGTAAAAAAAAACGAGAAGTAGCATTCAATATAAACAGTATTAATTTTTTCAATAATCATAAAAGCTCACAGCTTACCTTGTGTAGTCCATGATGGTGTTGAGGCGGTGTGCAATGGTCAGAACTGTGCAGTCCTCAAACTGAGTTCGGATGGTGGACTGTATCAGATTGTCTGTCTCTAGATCCACCGCTGCAGTGGCTTCATCCAAAACCAAAATCTTGGTCTTTCTGAGGAGAGCTCGAGCCAGGCAAACCAGCTGCCGCTGACCCAAACTAAAGGCCAGAGTGTTCAGACAGGTCAGGTGTTAGTCAACTTATGAATAAAACAACTCGAGTTAAAAATTAGGGAGAAATCTAGAGTTTGTACCTGAGATTCTCTCCACCCTCTGAACACTCATGGTTGAGTTTGTCAGGCAGCCCAGACACAAAGGTCTTGAGATGTGCAAGTTCTAGAGATCTCCAAACCTCCTCATCAGTGTAGCCATCAAAGGGGTCCAGATTCATACGCAATGAACCAGAAAACAGAACTGGATCCTAAAAGAGAGGAGCAAGTAAAAATAACCATTTGTGATTGACTTTTTTAAATTAATCAGCAAGGTTTGCTCTAAAAATCGTTATTGTTGTACTAAAGAAAATAAAAAATAGTCTACATCTTAGATGCCCTGAGAGTGAGTAAATTAACAGTAGATTCTCATTTTAAAGTGAAATGTTAGTTTAAATGAGTGTCAGGAAAATAAATAAAAACACCTGTGGAATGATTGTGATTCTGGATCGCAGCTCATGGAGGCCCAGGTCAGCAATGTTCACTCCATCGATTCGGATCTCCCCCTCCGCTGCCTCAATGATACGGAACAGTCCTAACGTCAGAGAGGACTTTCCTGCTCCTGTCCTACCCACAATTCCCACCTAAGAAAAAACACAAACACGAATGACCATGTATGATAAATAGGTATGCCGGTGTAGACTGAAATGTCAAAGCACAAAGAGACAGACCTTTTCTCCTCCCGCAATGTTAACGGAGATATCACAGATCGCCAGCTCTAAGTCCTCTCTGTATCTCAAGCCAAATTTGTGGATTTCAATGTGACCGGCGGTTGGCCAGCCAGGAGGCAAATTTGAGTTCTCCAATTTCCATTCAGCCTGTGAGAAGAGACATCAGTTGAGCAAAAACAAACAAATCGCAACAATATATTATGTAGTAAATGAAGCAAACTTACAATACTGTTGCAAGGCTGACATAAATACAGTATGCCACACTGTAGCAGAATATCCAATACTAGTTTAGCCTGTTAACTGCACTAATTAAACTATATAATAGTTCATGGAAAGTTTTATTATTGTTTATTATTTAAAATATTATAAAAATAGTGTATTAAATTACAAATATTTTAAGAAAATTGTACTTACGAGAGTGAATTAATTTAATTAAAAACCTTAAAATATCATAATATAATTGTAATAATATAAATATTACAATTCTAAATAACTAATTTCTATTTGAATAATTTTTATTACATTTATTTCAGTGAAGCCAAACTGTATTTTCAGCATAATTCCTTGTGTCGTCAGGGTCACATGATTCTTCAAAAACCATTCCAATACAATGATTTGATGCTAAAATGCGCAAAAAAATATTTTGTGTAAACAGTGATACATTTCTTCAAGCCAATTTCTTTTCAATTTTACTGTGTGTATAGGATATGGAATATTTCACTTAATTCCAAAGTAAAGTCACACTGAATGGCAGCTTAAAGTGAATTAGTAAAGAAAACTACCTGTTAGTAATAAAAATAACCTTGCTCAGCAGTAGTTACCAATGTTTATTTAAAAAAAAACAGACCAGCAGCAGAATCTTAGATACACACTTTTCATGTAACCATTTATCTAAATTGTATCCTAAGTTAAAGAAAAAGTCCATGATTAAATGATCCAAATTGTTTCTGAGAACTACTGCATAAAGATCTTCTGTCTAGTCCCTGTATGTTAACTGCCTCTCTAGTACGGTGAGATAAAGCAGGAAACAGGGCTAATCACAGATTGGACTCTGCAGAGGTACAGAATGAACACACACACACACACACACACACACACACACACACACACACACACACACACACACACAATCTGCCTGCTGATGCACTGACCTCTTTCTCTGTGTCTCCATATTCCTTCACCCTCTCCACCGCCACTATATTAGTCTCCAGCTCAGAGGACATCCGCACCAGCCAATTTAGAGATGCTGTGACCTGGGTTGAATAGGAGAGGAGTAAGAATGTGTTTGGACATCTAGCCTGTATCTTAACATCTCATTTATCAGACTAACCTGCAGCGCGTAAGAGATGGACAGACCCATGATACCCGGACTGAGATTGTTCCTGGCCATCACTGCAAAAAGTGCTGCAAACGTCACAATACAATTCCCCACAAACTCCAACCTCACCGCCAGCCATCTGCAAGACACAGAAGAGTCACACAAAACATTACAAATAGCTAGGTCAACAAGGAATCTGCGCGTGCAGAAATCCAAAGATTTGAAGCCTATCTCCGAGTCCATTTATTTACTTGTGTACATTTATATTTATTCAGTTTTTAAATTAATTTCAGTAATATTTTTGACTAATATGAAAATGTTCATAAGATTTATTGACAATACAGTTTGTAAAGTAATATTTTCTGTCTTTTAGTAAAGATATTCTTTGTGAGACTTGTTTGTTTTCCAAAAAAGTGGAACTGATTGGATTTGCATTGTTAAACTTAAATAAAAGTTTGAATAAAAGTTGAATAAAAAGTTTATATATATATATACATATATATTACATTTTTAGTTAGCAGATTCTGTCTGGCTCTACAAATAACACCACAACACACTAAGCGTCCTTTTTTACCCAGTGTTCAAGGGACAGTTCACAAAAAATGAAAATTCTGTTAATTACTCACCCTCATTTCATTCTAATCAACTGAAAACCTTCCTTCATTATCAAAACCTAAATCAAGACATATTGATAAGATAAATATATTTTATCTTATCAATATGTCTTGATTTGGGTTTTGAAAAAAAAAAATCATTTTTACAGTTTTTTTTTGGCAGCCAAAAGTGTTCTTGAAGCATCATATGGCTATAACTGATCCACTGAAGTCACATGGAAAGTTTTCAGTGTTTTAGTTCCTTTTCTTCACTTTGAACGTCTGTGAACTGTCAGATTTCATCAAAAATACCTGAACTTGTGTTCTGAAGTTAAATTGAAGGTCTCAGGGGATTGGAAAGTCACAAGGTTGAATAATTAATAACATAATCATAAGTTTTGAGTGAATTAACAGTCAGGGCACAAAATCAATTGCCATCAACTTCCTGAGTTTTTATTTCTCCCTACTATAGAAGACAAAGGGCTGCTGGTTTCCAACATTCTTTAACACTTTTTTTTGTGTTCAACAGAAAAAAGAAGTCCATAAAGGTTTGGAACGCCAATAAATATAAACTAAATAGAACATTCATTCATTCACTCATATTCTTTCCAGTTTAGTCCCTTTTTTAATCAGAGGTCGCCACAGCAGAACGTTTTTTGCAGCGGACACCCTTCTAGCTTACTGGGAAACACCCATACACTCTCTTCACACACATGCACTACAGACAATTTAGCTTACTAAATTCACCTACACCACATCACTTTGGAGGTATTGGAGCAAACACGAGGAGAACATGCAAACTCCACACAGAAACACCAACTGACCCAGCCAGGGCTCGAACCTGCGATCTTCTTGCTGTGCGGCGACCAGCTAAATAAAACATGTATATGCCAAATGTATATGAATTCTTACCGGTTGGCTACTATGCTGGGGAAATAAGCTTTCTGGTTGTGGTCCACTCTGCCGTCACTCTCCTTGATGAAGCGCTGCTGCTCTCCAAACGCTCTGATCACACTAGTGCCCAGCAGCGTCTCATTGAAGTGTGTGTAGACTGGAGAGCGGCTCACAGACTCCAGTCGCTTCATTTGACGAGAGGACGCCACATAGAAACGCTAGAGACAAACAGAGAGCCAGGAAATGACTAAACTTCGAATGAATTTCTAAATGTCATACTGCAATAACACTGTGTAACAAGAGGTTAAAAAACTGACTGACCTGTACAAAGAAGTACAGCAGGCCCAATGGTGGAATGATGATGGCTACCAATGGAGTGGCGATGAGGATGACTGCACATGAGCCCAAAACATTGAACATGGAGCCCATGAACATTTTTATGATGCTAGGTATGACTGAGTCGATCGTGTCCGTCTCTTTGGCAAAGCGGTTGACCAGGTTGCCGCTGGGTGTGCGTTCAAAGAAAGACATGGGTGATCTCAGGACGTTATAGAGCATTGTCTGGTGCAGGTAGCGGGAGGCTAAGATCCCACCGACAGACACCGACACAGAATAGCAGAACACAGCAATGCCTGTCAGAGAAAAACAAACAAAAGTTTAAAAAGCTGGATTTAGAACCAATTTAATAAAGATACATACAATATGCATGGGACAAAATAAATAAATAAATCATATTTCATACATTAAATGAAAGTAAAGTAAAGTGAAGTGTCTCCTTTAAGATTTCAAATAACATTTGTAAAAATAAAATGGCAAAATCTGGCAAAAATGTTTCATTCATTGTAACTTATTTAGGTACAAATAAAACAACAAATATATTCTGACTTGTGCTTATTAAAATATATTGAAGAAAGAAGGGTTATACTAAACTGCATTCATCAAAAATATCTGTCTGACAAAAAAATGAAAATCTAAAATCTAAATGTTTTAATGATTGACAATGATTGATCAACAAAAAATATAATTATCAACATTTAAACTATTGCAATTTTGCTAATTGTCATTTTAACAGAAGAAAAAAAAAACCTGCATCAATAGTAAAAAGGTTAATAAGAGTTATGTAATTTTTGTAAGATTATGTCATTATTTACTCACCCTTAAATTTTTCCAATTAAAATTTCAATTCAATCCTAATAAGAATACAAATTTTTGGGTGAACTATCCCTTTAGGGACTTGATACAAAATGCCTATGGTGTATGGATTATTATCTTACACATTTACAATTGTTGAGAAAGCTGTATAATGCAACTGACCTTCAGTAAAAATAGTCAAATCATTAACGTTGTTCACAAATTATAATGCAAATATATGCAATGTCACACAAAAACACACAACCAAAGAAGTGAAATCACCTTGTGAAATTCCCAGAGCTCCATAAACCCCTAAACGCATCTCTCTTTTGGGCTGTGTGTTGTTGACAACAGGGTCATCTGTCCAGAGACTGAGCCAGTAGTTTGAGCCCAGAGAGGAGAGATGATGACAGAAGAACAGAAAGATGCTGAAGATGGACAGCGGCAAGCCGATAGCCTTCATGTATTCCCAAAACACAGACAGCTTCACCTACACAAAAAAATATTACTTAGAAAACATCAAAATCAACTTGAAACATTTCAATTTACATGACTCAAATTCTATGATTTTACAACAAACTATTAGTTGTTTTCAGAAACAGACAAACAATATGTCCTGACATAAGGAGACGGTTGGCTCATACTCTGCCAGTGTTGGCCTTGTCTGCTTCGGTCAGTCGGGAAGCTTCTGCAGATTTGGTCTTTGTTGCAGCAGCATCATCATTAGCTTCAGTTTTCTGTGTGGTTTTACCTGCACCAGTTGCATTAAGAGAGATCTGACTCTGCCTAAAGGACACAGAAAAACAACAGGTTAATAAATGTCAAATGGTAAATGATTGTTACATAAAGCCCAACTAACAATCAGATTATCTAGGACAAACAGTAAGTGTACAGCATTTACTTTTAATAGCCTAAATATAGAAGAAGAAGAAGAAGAAGAAGAAGAAGAAGAAGAAGAAGAAGGAGAAGAAGAAGAACAACAAGAACAAGAACAAGAACAAGAAGAAGAACAAGAAGAAGAAACCCTCAAAATATAAGATGAAAATTATATTGGAAAACACTAAACTCGGTTGAGATATTTATCTGACAAATTATTTGGCAAAAAAAGGCAAACCATAGCTTATCAAAGAACATGATTTCTTTTTTTACTATGGCATAAAATGCATAGAGTACCTGCAGTTTTAGTTTGTTTATTTATTCACACGGCAGCAAATTGTGGCAAGATCAACACAGATAAAAACATATTGCATGATAACTTCATAATAAGAGAAGATATGGTTAGATATGTTTTTTTTTTAGTTCGATACAATAATAATAACCTAAAATGGAAGTAACTGCAGCAAAAACTGGAACTAATATTTCATTGGTAAAACCACATAAGGCAAACCTCTTGAGTATTTCTCACAAAGCACGTTTCCTTATGTTATAATGAATCAATCAACTGAAACAATTATGACATACAAAAGTTTGAGTATACTTTATTTGATAGTGTCCTTAAACTATGCATTTAAGTAAGTACATTAAACCGATGTAATTAGAACACCTTATTAAAGCGTTACCTTGAGTTTTCCACTCTTCAAGGACAACTACACAATTAGTTTAGATAATCTACATCAGCATAACATCAATATGTTTGAACAAAAGGAAACAACATAAGTTCACCATTTAGGCCACTACTGTACACTATTCAAGATCTGATGCACTAGATTTGAATAGTTGATCTCTTTTTTTTTATTTATTTTTATTTTTTTTTACTTCTCTTTAAAACTGAAAAGCTTTTGAAATTAATGACACGTAGTTATTAACTGATTCACCAATTTAGTAAAAAATGAACCTACAAATCAAATTAATTCAAGATAAACAACATGTTCGTTACTTCAAAACATGCGAGTAAAAAAAGGCCATTTTCTCACCTTAATAGGGCAGCAGGACCTCCATTCTCAAGTCCTTTTCGTGGGACTGCATCTGAGGAAGAGAAAACATTGACTAAATCAGATATAAATAAGACACATCTTCCTGCATGCTTCATGCCATTCCACAGCCATACTGCAGTTCAGCACAAACATGTCTATATTAAAAACAGAAATAAAAAGCATAATTTGCTTCTAAAAACAACAACACCTCTCAAGCCAATTGAAATGAGAATTTCTGTAAAAATGAATGAAGGTAAAACAACCTTTTAGGGTCTAAGGTGAGAGTTAAGTTTAGAAGAATCACCAGCAGACTGTACTGTAACAGAGTCCAGCACCTCACACACAATCAGACAAATAAGGAACTGTTACAGTGAAAAGATTGCTGATGACCAGACATTTTAAAATATATCCACCATGCTAATAAAGAATGATGAATGTAACGGTCCAGCACACAGCAAAGAGCTTTTCCTATTTATAAAAATTAAAATGACCATTTACACTATTGTGTGTGAATTTTACACCATATTTTCAAGTTATTTTAATTAAAAACAAATCTAAGAAATTATTACACAATATTTTAGATGGTTTGTTTTATAAACTTGAAAAAAAGAATCATTTTCATCGAAAGCAGCCTGTGACTGAATACTTTAAATATAACAACTAAAGATTTTTAAACATTGAAAAACATTTTTGTTTTTATTAGGCTGGTGAGGTGACCATATCGTTTGAAACTCATACAAAATATTTCCTTTATAAATGAATGTTGTTCTTTTGTACATTTTATTCACTAAAGGGTTTTGTACATTTGTACATTTTATTCACTGAGGGACCCCAAAAATCCTGTACATATATTCATCTTTTGTAAATCTCTGATCATAGTTAATACAACCTGTATATAATGTTCATAGTACATCCATCTGTAAATATTATCCATAGTTTTTCTATAATTGCACTTTATAACTTATACCTGTATCCTGCACTTGCTGCTATTGCACTCCTGGTTAGACCTAAACTGCATTTTGTTGCCTTCCACATGTGTAATGACAATAAAATTAAACCTAATCTAAAATGCATCAATGTCATTCTAAAACTGGCTTATTAAAATTGGCACATATTAAAAGATTTCTGAAGGATGGTTTGATGTAATGTTTTGTAAGTTCAGCTTTGCAGTACAGGAATAACTGTTAAATACTGTACTGAACTGTACAGTAAAACAGTAAAGAGTTAATCTTTGAAACATTAAAAATATTACAATCCCAAAAATTGGACTTAAACTCATTGCATAATTTTGTATATATATTTAATTAGTCAGTTAGTCAGTTTATATAACATACTATTCAAAAAGAGTATAAATTATTCCCTCGAGTACTACTATAAAAAGGGCAACCATTTACTCTACCAAAGTAAAGCTTAAAGCAAGGATGTGTACTAGGTATATCAAGGGTTGTGAGCTACAATCCAGTTTGTCTTCATGCTAGAAATCACACGAAGAAACAGGAAAACTGGTCTCATCGCATCCATACAAACAGAAGAATGAGCTGATGGTGAATTTTAAGGTAACCCACCTAGTTGTTTGCAATGTCATTTGCATTTTTTATATCAATTTGTATATTAGATGTCACCTTTAATGCCATATTGAGTAAAAAAGTTCCATATTTTATAAAGTACATAACAGATATGTAAACAGAAAGCGATGTGACCCATTTTAAAAGGAGAGTGAAGTTTGTTACTCATAAACATCATGAAAATGGATTGGGAAACACTGATTTATGAAGCTTTGAATCCTTCACAAAGTTTGTTTGGAATCAGTGATTCAGACTGTGTATAGAATTGGCAAGATCACAAGATTTCAGTAAACAGGGCTTTGATACATCATTACTATTTCTAATCGCTTAAATTCAATAGTTCTCCACTGGGTGGCAACATCCTGGACTCTCTCATCAAGCCAATACGAAAGTGACTAAAATTGCAAGTTATTGACTAGCTGCTTGAGACTGGCTCCAAAATTCCCCTTGCTAAGATCCCAAACTTTACAGGAGAAAAAAATTTGACAGCCTTGTACAAAAAACGATTGAGTTAAAAAATAAAATAGAATGTTGCCATACAATACTATGCCTAAATTTCATAAATAGCTTAGCATTTGCTTGCATTGACTACTTTTACAAAGACACCATTAATCACTATTTACCTTAATTTAAATAAGGCAATAATATGATTAAGGCGATTATATGAGTAGGTTTATTAATGTTCCTTTCATTTTCCCGTCTTCCATGTTATAGTACAGTATAGTAGTATAGATCATTTAACATCATTACATCAAAACTGGACTGACACAGTTTTAATTTACTACAACTGCTATGTTAAGCTGCTTTGACACAATCTATGCTGTAAAGGCATTATAGAAATAAAGATAAATTGAATTGAACTATGTTTTTATACAGTGTAATAACTGTTAAAAGCTTTTAGTTACTAGTTAGTTAGTTGAAGTTATAAGCAACTAATAAAGTTATGGTAACTAATAACCTTAACTTTTTTGGAATTTGATTGTAATACAGTAATGTGCACCTCGACACAGTAATTATTGTTAAAAGTGCTATACAAATAAACTTGAACTAAACTGAAACATCAATCTAAATGCATTTAATTATCCGAGAGTGATGCTCGATCGGTCTGGGGACATCCTAAAAAGATAGCAATGACTGTCTGCGCCCACTTGTATCATCTTTTTTATTATTATTAAACAGTAAATGGTCAGTAATTGTAACAATGTAATGAAACATTGTGAACTATAGAAAGAACATAGAGGAGGCCAGGGGCTAAAGCAGTAAAAAAAAAAAATATATATATATATATATATATATATATATATATATATATATATATATATATATATATATATATATATATATATATATATATATATATATATATATATATATATATATATAAAATAACCGGCACAATATTCATAAAATAATAATACAATATAATAAGTAAAACAAGAAATACATATAAATTAAAGCTTAAAACAAAAATAAAATATTAATAAGGGTGTAAGTAAGAGTGTAAGTAATTAAACTTGTATCTTAATTTGTGCTCTTTAAAAACCTACAGATGATTTCACTGACACTACATATGGTGTACATATTTTTAAACAATCTATGGATGAATACTGTGGGTAGTGGTACACCATGACTAATAATAACTTAATAATAACTAAACAGGATTCATAGTTTCTACTATAGACTGGATGAGTTTTACAAATTTGTAAATGTGTTAATGTGTAAAGTGAAAAGGAATAATATTAGTCAATTAGTCTCATGTTGGCCTGTTTAACAGAGTCCAGAAATAAAAAAAAACCTTGAAAATTGTTAAAAGAAAGTATATTATGTGGAGACGATATTACATAAAAATATTACAAGATATTACATAAAAAAGCCAATTTTAATCCATGTTTTGCCTATGTTTTTGTTGCATTTACACAGTTCTGACCAGCAGCTGTCCATGTAATGTGGTGTTTCAAATGCTTCAAAAAAGAGAATCATTTAGCGAAGCAATTGGTTCAATGGTTTCAAAGCTTTGAAAAGTTTACTTTTCCCATCACTACAGGGAAGTACTAAAGAACTAACTCAGACCCTGTTTACACTAATACGTTTTAGTTTTAAAACGCATAAGTTTTGCTACAGTTACTCCATCCGTCCACACTACGCCGGAGTTGTCGAGTGCCGAAAACGGAGCGTTTTGAAAATGCTGAAGAAGCAACTTTCATTTTAAAACGCTGCTGCTCCGTGTTAGTGTGGATGGGAAAAAACTGAGACATCGAAAAACAGAGGCGTGGCTGCAGACGTTCACCTATCTGATTGTTTTTCCTCAATATTAGGTATGCCAGGTATGCATGCCAGAGTGTGTGTGTGTGTGTGTGTGTGTGTGTGTGTGTGTGTGTGTGTGTGTGTGTGGTCGCGTAATATGAGTTTACAGTGGTGTAGAGTGGACGGAGAGTTGTTCAGAAATGCTAGGTGAAACGCCAGTGTGGAGGCGGACCGTTTTCATTCTAAAATGCTGTTTTAAAAATAAACGTATTAGTGTAAACGGGGCCTCAGTCTGCACTTCAAACATCATACTGCACCTCAAACCTGCATGAGAACAAGCCCTACTCTAACATGCAGTACGTGCAGACCTATTGAACTTCTATGGCCCGGGGACCCATTACACCCTCAAACCTTCAGATTTTCCCATTTCGTCCTCTGCCTCCCCTCCCTCCTCTGAAGAGCCAACAGAGGGGACATAAAAAATAGGAACACATGGAGATGAAGACATACAGACAAACACAAAAAGAGATTTATCTCCAGACAAGGATTAAATGGGGGAACAGATCACACACAATGGGAACAATAGGAATCATTCAGCAGCAGTGGCTTTGAGACTGGACAGATGTGTGAAAGCATGAAAGCCCTTCAGACGTTTGCTCACCTCCCAATGACTCCTCCCCCTCCTCCTGCTCAGTGTTGGTGTAGGTGCGCAGGAACTCAGCGAAGGCACCCTGCCGGCCCAGCAGCTCAGTGTAGGAGCCCATCTCTGTGATTTCTCCATCCACCATAACCAAGATCAGGTCAGCCTGGGGCAGGAAGCTCAGACCATGGGTCACCAAAACACGAGTCTGAAAGTGGAGCATGTGTGATGGTGACATGTCTATCTATTGGAGATCTATTATGATTTATTGGAGTAATGCAAATGGAATGAGCTTACTCTGCCCTGTAGCAACCCTTGAGGTCCGATGACTTTCTCAAAGATGTGTTTTCCAACATGAGCGTCCACGGCAGAGAGCGGGTCGTCTAACAGATACACTGAACAGTTGCAGTACACAGCCCTGGCCACACTCACACGCTGTTTCTGACCTCCAGAAAGATTCACACCCTGAGATTACAAGATCACAAGATCACATCGTTAACCCGACTGACTGTTCTTTTTACACATTCAATGCAAGACACATCTTTGCCTCAAATCTGAGGTCAATATAGGGCTGTGCAATATGACTACTGTAAATACACTGTAGCATTTCATGTTATGCTTAATCGTTTATTTTGTGGTGTCACAAAATACATTGTTTAGTAATACTTTTTCATAATTTATGAGTGTAATATTATAGTGCAATATTATAAGCTAGAGCTGCACAATTAATAGTTAAAAGATCGCGATCTCGTTTCGACCCCCTTAACGATCTTAATCCAGCATTTCTACGATTCTGTCAATCATATTTTCAAGTTCAGGAGAGAAGAAAAGGCGGCTGCACGAGTCTTTTCAATGTTTCACACTCAGTGATATTGACACCTCCAAATGATGTTGAATGAGTCACATACTGTATTTATAAGGTATAATTGCGAGTAACAGGTAATACAGTTGCAAATATTATTCAGTTTGTGTCACAGAGTGATCGTTTGGGAGCCGCGCGCGAAGTATGAACAAGCACTTAGCAGTCAGAATGAAACCGAAAGTGTGCACTTCATTTAAACGATCATATCGCATTTTAGAGTTATGATCATGTCAAGCATTTGATGTTTTTTCTTTCATAGTGAACCCACAGTTGTGCATGAAAATAAAGGTTTACAATGTCAGTATAACTACTTTAGCCTATATATTGTTGAATATAATCTGATTTTACCAATGAATAAATTTGTCTAATATGACAGATTGCAAGCATATATCTCAAACATAATAATTCACCATCAGAATTATTATAAGTAGAATATAATTATTTATAGAAACCAGTAGACCTACACATAATATTATTATCGAGCTTGTGCCATATGTTTGTTTTTACCATACCTTTATTTTACATCTACAGAATCATGAGAGAATCGTGATCTTTATTTTAAGCAAAAAAAACGCGATTCTCATTTTAGCCAGAATCGTGCAGCTCTATTATAAGCCATTACAAAATGAAAACAGAAACAATAATAACAGCATAGTGAGAAAGTTCGAGCAATCTTGAAAGTGTAATGCTTACATTTTATTAAGCAATTTTTTTTATCTTAATGTTGGATTTGTAATCTTTAGTTTTTAAAGTGTTACACATTTCATTAATATTAATTTTACATTTCTACATAAAACAAAGAAGAAACAGTCCTTTACATGTGGTCTATATATTTAAACTATTAATTGATTGAATTTACAGAAAATGGTACAATATTGTGCTATATTTCGTTACCAGGATATGAGATGAATATCGTGAAGGGGTCAAGAATCTGATTTTAAAAAAATTGCCAATTGACACTACTTCTATATGCTAATTGATTTTACTTTTTATCAAAAGTTTTTAACGCAGTAATTACTTAAGGAAATTACATATTAAATAATAAAAATGTGATAATTTCCATATATTTCTCAGAACAGAAAAGGGACAAAGCTAGGTTTAAAATAAAAAAAAGAAATAAACTCTCCACATTTTTAGGAAAGTTAAGTAAGCTAGGTAAACAATATACATACACACAATTTTATAAAAACCTTGAGAATATATAAAATAATGAACATAGAAAGTATAGTTTATTCATATTTTAAACCTGTTTTTATTTCAGTGCATGAAAAAAGAGGGAAAATGGCTTTTAAATATAACTCATGTATTATTCTTGAAATAAACAGGAAGAAATTAGATAAATTTAAAAAAGAAACCCTAAATGTGCATGTTATGGAATAAAATAGAGCATATTATGGAATAAAACATTTAAACAATGGTTATATCTTTACAATATTTATAAATGGAACTTGGTTAAGACCTGCCTTCTTTAATCTACCATGGTTAGTTAAGACTTGACTTGCCTTCTCGCCAATCTCAGTTGTGTCTCCTCCAGGAAGGATCTCAAGGTCTGGTAGAAGAGCACAGGCCTCCACCACTTTCTGGTACCAGCTGTCTTTGGTTTCCCGTCCAAACAAAATGTTGTCTTTGAGAGTGGCATTTTGTATCCATGCTTGCTGAGGCACGTAAGCCACAGAGCCCTGAAGACAAAGTGAGACACTCAATCTCTCTCTATCATCCAATTGTGAAATGTTATCCGAACACCCAGCTTGGGCCAACAGAAGTGGAAAACTTTGAGAGTCTGATATTTTTCGATAATATCTTTAGCATTGTTCACTTAAATATTAAATGTCTGAAATCTAAACAAAGAAAAAGTAGGACTAAAAATTAATGGCAAGTTTTACAGATAGAAACTTTTACTTCTAACTCTATTTCTAAGAAAATTGGGGACAATGATCATGTGATGGTCAGATGTTCTTGTTTCTAATGAGGCACAAGATGCTTTCTGGATCATTTTCAAATCATGTGAAGTTCAAGCAGCTTGAGTGCTGCTGTCATTAAAGGAAAAGGGGACAAACAAAAAAGCCAAATTTCTGATTTATACATGCATGTGTCTGTTTTTTCACTTTCTATTGACTTTTTTTTTTTTTTTACAAATAAATTCTCTAAATGCTAAATTTGTTATCTGTGCTTTATAAAATAAAACACAAATGAACAATGTACCTATTATTAACATATCCAGAAAACTTCTAAGTGGTCTTTTATTTATTTTTTATAAAGCAGTATCTATACTTTTAAACTTAAATACAATGCAGCACTCCATTAGAAGAGCCACTGCCCTCACACAACATCATTTCAGTTGACTTCACTACAAAGAAATTCAATAGGGAGCACAAGGACAAAGGTCTGACTCTGTACCTTGATCGAGACCGATCCTTCTTGCTTATGCATCTCTCCCAGCAAAGCTGAAAGCAGAGAGGACTTCCCCGAACCCACATGCCCCACCACAGCAACCAGCGCCCCCTCAGGGATACTTACATTGATCCTGGAGGGAGGTAGAGAGAAAGAGAGAATAAAACTAAATCAGATACAAAGAATTAACTGTTTAATCACCTGTGGACACATGCAGTATTGCAAGAAAAAAGGTTTCATTTGTTCATCTATTCTTCCATTCATTATGATTTCTTCATTCACGTGATAATAGAGTGCTCTGATATTAACAACTGAATTTAAAATGAGCAATAATGCAAGACAAATTAAACATTTCAATCCTTAATTTGAAGTAGATGTGGCAGAAATCAAGATTGAAAAGGAAAACGGCGACCCAAATTTCATCATCCCTCTCATTAACATCAACGTAGATTCATCAGATTACAATTGCTCTGGGGTTTGACATTTTTCCTGTAATGGAGTTCATGCACATGTACTTGCCTGTCATGTCCTCAGTAGCCTGTTTCACTGGTTCTGCTCGGTGTAACCGCAATAATGTCAATGAGTGTCAGTACTACATGTCATTTTAATGCCTAGAATGTATTTACATTTGTGCAGAGTTTTCCATAGGGCTGGGAATTGAGAACAGAACAATTTACCAAAAACTAACTCATTTATTGATGATCTGTAACGTTAATGGTTTATGAATGCCTTACAATGTGGCAGAAACTATTGTAATCAACTTTGGCTTTTGCATTTTTGCTATTGAATGTAACATAAACAGGACCATGAGGGTGCTATAAAATATGTCCTATGAAGCAAACTTTCTTCTGGATTGAATTTGTTCAAAATTGTGTCATTGTGTCATTTGAATGTATAGTTTGTTACAGTAAAACAATGTTATGGAGATATGTATATATATGTGTGTGTGTGTGTGTGTGTGTGTTTGTGTGTGTGTGTGTGTGTGTGTATGTGTTGTTACATTGTTTTACTGTAACAAACTATACATTCAAAACATTCAAATGTCATTCAAAGATATTGTATTTGTTTACTCTTGAGTAACCACTGTGAGATAATCATGCATCTTAAAGAGTAAAATAAACACTTGAATCATAAAATTCCAAACAATTCCCAACCCTAATACTCTGTAACACTGAATGAGATGCTTTTTATTATACCACTAGTACTTGAAACATCCTTTACAGACAAATCAATTGATGTTACCTCTTCAAAGTTGGAGGGTCATCTTTCGACCAGCTGAAAGCTCCGTCTGCAATCCGGATGCTGTCAGGAGCTGAATGGGCAGGAGACAACAATGAAGTCTCTCAAGTGAACATCAAAACACATTGGGATGTCTTTAAACCCACAGATTTGTCATACAGCTGTTCTGCTCTTTCATACAATGCTGGTTTATGTCCATCTGTGGAAACTATTTTGAGACTGCAGGGTTTTAAAAGTCAAATATGAACCGCATACATAGCACATTGGTTTGATTGTAAATGTGAAGTGCTTTTGAATCAATATACTTACTTCCAGAAATGGCTGGCCGCTCCACATTGTCATCATCCAACTCCTCATGGGACAGAAACACACGCAGGCGTTGCATAGACACACTGGCCTGAAGAAAGCAATGCAAGTCGTAAAAAAAGAAAGCCATGCAGACAACACTTCTTCACATTACTTGATCTACAGTTGAAGTCAGAATGCGGTATATGCAAACAGACTTGTAATTTCAGTTAGCCAGCCACAGGGCTTCTGGTTACTTGCCATCCCCTTTAAAAATTTCCTCATTTAAGATCTGATATCTTCAAAAAAATGTGTTTTTCACTGCCTGGATGAGATCTGATATAAAGTGGGTATCAGAGCAAACAAGAAACATTGCATTAAATTATATCTTTCTGCGCCATGTCTTTAAAATGTGGAAATTAATTTTACCTCACTATTTCTAATGGAATCTCTGCGCTAGCCTGCTGCTAATGATGGCGCCTGTGTTTTTCATCTCTTTTTACGATTTAACAACCAAATGGACGCTTAAGTCTATTTAACTGAATGTATTGTAATTACATTACAAAATCGATGCTGTAAAAGGAACCTTATGAAATTAAAAATAGTCACATAAAGCTTTCACCGGAAGTTCATCATTGGCTGAAAAACACTAGCTGGGCATATTGCCCATTATTAGCCCTTCTGAAATATTAGCTTTTTTATATTGTTCCCCAATTTCTTTTTTTATTCCAACACATTTCTAAGCATAAGTCCTAATAACTAATTTCTAAAAAACGATTTATTTTATCGTTGCCATGATGACAATACATAATATTTTACTAGATTTTTTTCAAGATACTAGTATTCAGCTTAAAGTGAAATGTAAAGGCTTAAATAGGTTAATTAGGCAAGTTAGAGTAATTAAGCAAATCATTGTATAATACTGCATAATATTGACCTTAAAATGGTTTTAAAAATTAAAAACTGCTTTATTCTATCCAAAATAAAACAAGACTTATCCAGAAAAAATATATATATTATTGAAAATACAGTTTTAAAAATTAAAAACTGCTTTATTCTATCCAAAATAAAACAAGACTTATCCAGAAAAAATATATATATTATTGGAAATACAGTGAAAAATTCATTGCTCTATTAAACATAATTTGGGAAATATTTGAAAAAGAAATTTACAGGAGGGTGAATAATTCTGACTTCAACTGTATGGTCAAGGTAATAACCATTTCAGAAAATGTTGACCATATTCTGAGGTATACATGCAGCATTTTAATAAGAGAGAGACTGTAATACCTGCACCATGCTGCTGATTACCATGGGCAACATATTAAGAGGGAAACGAAGAATGTTGAATAGAGCCAGAGAAACAAATGCCTTCTGAGCATCCAAAATATTGTTTTCATCCACTAAAACATATACAGCGAACGTGGAGAGTGCAACCTTCATAACAAAAAACAAGACATGAGCGAGTGTAACTCCACAACCACAAGCAAACATTGAAAATTGTACAAAAGAGCCACTTACCAAAAACGGCGCGCAGACCCAAGTAAAGGTGGAAATAGCACCAAGGTAAGCCATTTTCTTCAGCACACGCAATTCACTCTCTCGGATAGCAGATACTTTGCCTTTGAAAGCAAGTTCCCATGCGTAGAGTTTAAGCACTTTAATGCCATTCAGCACCTCATTCATAAGCTTGATCCTATTGTCCTTGCTTTTCATTTGGGCAACCTGTGGGTGAGTGCTTCAGATTACCAAACATGATCTGATTAACAACATTTTGAGGTAAATAAACCTGTCATGCAGGAACAGAGGTGCAAAAAACCTGGTAGGTTTTAGTTTTCATGGCAATGACCGCATTTAGAGGAACCATTAGCACCATTACGGCAACTCCTGCGAGCACTGAAGCACCCAAATTCTGATTTAAAAAAAGAGAGGGAAAATAATACAGGCATTAGTGATGTTGAATGAAACAAACACACAGTTTATACAATTCAAAATCTCTTTACATACCTGCCACAGAAAGTATAGAGCCAGGATAACCTGCAAAGGTGCTGACCAAATCATATTGATATATGTAATGAGGTCCATGAACCGCTGCGCGTCTACAGACATCAGATTCACAATCTCTCCAACTGTGGATGTTCGCCGGGCAGCATTGGTAATCACTAAGGCCTTAAAAAATTCCGAATAAATTTAAATGGATTAAAATTGACAGTGAAGACATATATAATGCACAATAAAAATGCATTTAAATACATGCTGCAGTCTTTTTAGAATCCTAAATAAAGTTGCATGTTGAATGTAAATTTTAAGGTTTTCAACACTGCTTTACTAATAATAGGATATTTTACATTAAAATATATTCAAATAGAAAACAAAAATTTTACATTGTAATGATATATGTTTATTTATTTTTTACATAAAATTTAACATATTTGATTGATTAAATACAGCTTGAGTGAGCATGAGATGCCAAATTGAAACTACAGGGCACAACAATAAGGACTGCATGATGGCCTGGGGCCACCGTGAGAGATGCTAGGGACAGTAGACAGAATCGTTACTGGCCCGATCAGTAAAATCGGGATCACTAAAGTTTAATTTGCATGTGACTATTTGTAAATTGTGTGCAAATATGGTCTTAGAATCGAGAAAGAGTTTGTGCTTTTAAGCCTTTAAATGCCGTCTTCTCTGTAATGTTAGATAGACCACATTGTTTTTCAGTTCCTCTTATCTGATTGGATGTTGTGAGCACATTATTATTTTTTTCCATAACCTGGTAACAACCAGTACAGCGAAGAGACAGCAACATCAAAATATGAGGCAAAAAAAAAAATTTTCTAACGTCTTAGAAGCAGACATTTATATGGGTACAACATAATGAAAAAATGAAGTGATGTTTTGCACAGTTTGCTGTAAGTTTGGCAGGTCGGCCACCTTATGTAAAATATTTCAGAACCGCAATAAAATACCTGCACATTTTCCATACTGTTTATTTTGGTTGCATAACACTTAATTTTGCATATTATGCATTTATTAACATTTATAAAATAATTAAATTCTAGAATCACAGACGTTATTTTTGACACATAATTTAAAATATGTGGCTAAAAAAAGAGCTATTAACTTTTCCTTTTTTGTAGGTGGGGATATTAAAAATTTTGGTAGGGCAAGTAAAAAATTGGGTCATTAAAAAAAATCCTTAGCATTGAACCCTAAACTAGTAACCAATTTTAAAACTTTAATAAATTAACAAATTAATTCATTAATAATTCAATAAAATTTCTGAGAACCAAATTTTTACACACTGATATTGAACAAATGTATTATTTATGCTTTTTTTAATATCTAAAAATAAAAAGAAATATAAATATTAATATTAGCTTATTACACTTCATAATTAATGCATGTCATGCATTTTTATCAATCAATCAATTAAAACTACACTTACTTTTCTGTATACAGCACCAACTATGGCTGTGCGTAACCTCATGCCAGTCACAAAGCAAACGTGGAAATATTTCTGAAGAATGAGTGTTTGCAAGCAGGTACAAACGAACAGCAGGGCAGTGTAGAAGTAGCCATGCCAGGTGGGGGCACTTGAATCATTCACAAACAGGATCAGCAGCCTAAGATACAATAGACCAAATTTAATACTGTATGTCAGTCCTCTTCACCACAAGAAGAATGCAAATATCCAAGATTCAAGTGTGTGAAAACTGGGCAAACTGGTTAAAGGCTCTCTGCCGTGAGTTCAAGTGTTATTTTCAAGAGATTAAGCGGATTTAAACATGGTCCAGTGCACAATTTGATGGCATAACTTCCAACATGCCAAAACTAACTCTTCATTGAAGCCCTTTTAAGAGCCACAGCTGTTGTTTTGACATCGAGGCCTTCCTACTGAGTTAAAGTCATTTCTAGCCACATGACTGTGAAAACGCTGAGGGAAGGCTTGCCCTTGCCCCTGCAGACCACTACTGCTCCTGAACCCAGCAAAGACTGAGATAATTACAAGCAGAAAGGCAAAAATAGCTCATGTTGTTGCTGTAGATTCATACCTGAGAATTTCTGGTCCAACAAACATCAAGACGTCATGTATAATCTTATACAGAGAGCTGACGAGAAAGTATGGTCCGAATGTTCGGCAGAGGGCAAAAAAGAGAGACGGTTCCCCGGTTTTCTGAAGGGCTTTTGCAAGCAGAATCTCTGACTCCTCTACTGGTTGTCCGTCCTTCTTTTCTCCTCTTGTAGATCGTTTTGGAGAGTACAGTGTCTTGTCTACCGGCCTAGCACAAAACACATACACCAGCCAGAGGATTAGCCAATTTTGTAGCAAATCCACAGTCTTTATTGTCTTTGAGAAAACGATTAAAAATCGAACTCTTCTGTCTGACCTTTTGACCTTGACACATTCCTGGTCCCAGCGGCGCACCAGCTGTGGCACCACTCTCTCAGACTTATCCTCATTGTTGAGTGACCACAGATCTTTCTCCTCCAGGGGCCGTTTATAACCCTTCACCATCAATCTGTGAAAGAAGGGAACAAATGTCAAGTAACAAAAGGACTTTTTGAATGCTGACAGATAGTACATAGAATACAGAAAGAGACTGAACAAATGGGAGCAAGAAATTTCATGAGCAAGACAAAAAAAAAATGCATAAACAAGCAAGCAATTTCTCTCTCAATTATTTTTTTTTTTCACAAATGGAATTTCAGCTCACCCTGTAATCCACCAGAAAGTGATTTTTGACAAGAATGAAGCTCCTGACTCTGGACATGGATTCTATAAACAAACATTTGATAAAACATGTAAACGTGAGGGAAAGGAGATGGTATTATTTACTTTAAATATTGTTTATTTTTGTATATATACATAAATATATTTATGAGTGTGTATTAAACAGTATCAGCTCAATTAATCAGGATGAATGACATTCTTCCAATGTATAAATCCTACATATACATTTATTTTAATACATATTCATGTCTAATATTACACTGAAAAACTTTCACTTCAAGATGAAAAAATACATAATAAATATTTCATGGTTCACAATAAAATGGTTTATCTGCAGGTATACGTGATCATATTTATCAACCAAAGTCGGTTTCAAAGTTGGGTTTAATGCAGGACAAAAGATTAATACACTACCTGACAAAAGTCCTGTCGCCTCTCCAAGTTTTAGGAACAAGAAATAATAAGTTGATCATTTGGTATCAGAAGTGGCTTATATAAAAGGCAAAGGCTTCTAGATTACACTTATTTTACCAAAATAAAATATGATCATGCCTTGATTTTTAATTATTTAATTTGGACAGGTCTGACTTTACTAAGACAAAAGTCTTGTCACCTAACAGAAATGATGTCCAGTATAGAATATAAAGTCATGGTAAAGTGGAAAAACAATTAATATTGTGTATGACCCCCATTAACTTGGAGGACTGCATTCATACATCTCTGCAATGACTCAAATAACTTATTCATAAAGTCATCTGGAATGGGAAAGAAAGCGTTCCTGCAGGACTCCCATAGTTCATCCAATGGATTAATCATCAATGCCTCCTCCTTTATCTTACCACAGGCATGCTCAATAATGTTAATACATGGTGACTGGAGTGGCCAATCCTAAAGCACCTTGCCCTTTTTTGCTTTCAGGAACTTGAAAAAAGGAGGCTAAAGTACGAGAAGGGGCGCTATCCTGCAGAAGAATTTAGTCAAGTAGTGTATATTTTTTTATGTTTCTAAAATTAATATAGCTTCATAGAACATGTTAACACTCTGTAATCTAAATATACTTAATGGTTCTAAATGACCCAAACAAAACATTTTAGAGAGAGAAAGAAAGAGAGAGGGATGTAGAGATTGAACAACAATATCTGGATAAAATAAGGAAATTTACTAACCGAGTCTTTGACGACCTCTGAAAACAGTGGAGGTTGGTCAGACAAGCAGGCAAGGATCAGGGAGATGAGCAGCAGGGTGTAATATATGTAAAAGGTGGTATATCTGAATACACCCACACTTGCAGGCTATAAGGAAAACCAAACAATACTACTTTAAGGCGTTGATCACATTACAGAGAAATCTGATTTGGTTCAATGTTCACTCAGGTCTAACTATAATTTTGCAATTGAGAGTGGAGTCAGTTTTTATTTATTAGTTGCTACAGTAATGATATTACAATCAATGTAATACTGAACGTTCTTCTTTTACAGGAACTGAAAATTAGCTGACAGTGTAAAAACAGACAAGAAATTTGGCTTTTCCTGCGGTCCAGAGCCCACATGACATAAGCAACAGAGGCGTTTAACATTTTCATGAAAATACTGCATCTAAATCAAATGACTATTTACTCATGCCCACATTTTTACATACAGAACTCCATTTAGTTCACTACATAAGTTAAGAATGAACACGAATAAGTGAATTCACTTATAGATACAGATATATAACTCTTTATAATGATAAAAAAATATTAAATTCTGTGGCCAGTTTTGTAAACTGTTTAGATCAGCTTTAGTAAATCACTCCCATTCAGTCTCATTCAAGAGTGACTGTAAAATGTATTGAATGTAAATTAAATGTGAAATTAAGATATATACATACACAAAACTATAACCATTTTGTAATTTAAATGAAAGAAATTTAGAAAATATTTATAAAAAACTTGTATTTGAAATATATGCATTCGTCTTTAATATTTATTAAGATGCATTTAATATTATTCCAATTCCTTGCTCTGTTAAAAATCCTCAAGGAAATATTTGAAAAAAATACAATAAAAATCCCAGTATTTTGACTTTAACTGTACATGCAATTTTGTATTTCAGCATTGCATTTTATTTGTATCAATTTGTTTTTGTTTTGATTTACAGATTTTAATTTTTGATTATTAGTTAATTATTGGTTATCGGTCCATTACCTGCAGATTTGTTGTGGCTAATAAAATAATTAGAAACATAAATAAATAAATAAATAAATCTAAAAACTATATAATCATTCATTTATCCATTCATTTTCTTTTCGCATTAGTCCATTTATTAATCCAGGGTTGCCACAGCGAAATGAACAGCTAACTTATCCAGCACATGTTTTATGCAGCGGATGCCTTTCGAGCTGCAACACATTTCTGGGAACTATATAATCATTTTAAATAATAATAATAGCACAAATTGCAAAACAAATAAATTATAAAATCTAACCAAAAATTATAATATTTTGTTAAGTTTTAACAAAAGAATAATATTTACATCATTCAGTGCGTGCATGATCTTGGAGCGAAAGGTGATCGTAGCACACACTATAGTGATCAGCCAAAAATTGAGCATCACTCCTGAGGACTGGACCCCCTTCATCCGCTCGTACTGGATCAAGAAAGTAGCCAGCAACTGAAAGACATACATGAACATGAGCAGACCATGCTACCATCTATAAAGAAATCTATTTCCTCCCTTCAAGGAAAATACATGTATGTCATTTGAATATGAAATCAATGCAAAGTAAATTACAGGCAAAGCAGTTTAGCTCAGCTCTTCCTTTTGTGAAAGAACGGGTCTCACCATTGTAACACCAAGCATTGTGGGGCTGACTAGGTAGACTGGGGCTACTGTAGCCCCGTGGCTTCTTTCCCAGAAAGAGTAGAAAACATCTGCCCAGCAGATAAGCCATAGGGTAAACCCGATAACCTGGTGGAGGAGAGTCACATGACCTTCAAACCCCTGTTGACCTTGACAGAGTTATCAGGAAACACATTCACAAAGCAGGCTGCAACACGCAAACAGAGTTGTTTACTGTACTCACTGTTTTGGCTCTGTTGAGGTGGGTCATGCATATGTATCCGCGATCATGGCTTTTGAGGTATAGGATGTAGAGTGGTGCAAAAAGCCAGAGGTAGAGACAGGGTATCCAAACCAGCACAGTGTTCTGGAAACATGGGGTCAGGTCTGGATAGTATGTTTGCCATGTCCGGTTCCAATCCTGAAAACAAGACAAGAGGGCTTCATTCCTTTCTCCACATCTCTAGAAATTCTTTAGATGAAACATGGAAACAAAGCAATTATTGAAGTGGACACTGTGATCTCAGACGAGTAGTAAAGCACACAAAGAACTAATGATGTGTGCAAGGAACAAACACTTCAGGACTTCTGCGAGGAGCCTTCTGAGAACCAAAGTCAAGGATGTTTTTTTCTACGCAATAGAGCAGAGCTGAGAGTCTTCTTTAAGTAGTAACTTCTAAAACATTAACTAAACCTTTTCCTTACAAAGAAAATCTAATCTTGTTCTCTGCAGGAAGCATGTGTTCCCATAACCCTGCTGTCTCTGAGGAGAAAAAAAATAGATCAATAAATTAATGAGAATAACAGATCAATAAATAAAAGGCTGCTCAAGTGCAAGACACGAAATGTGATTTGCCTGACATTTGAACTGTTGAGTTAAATGCATCTGAACAGCAATATCAACATTTTATGTTGACACTAATGATTCCTTCAAAAGCTGTTAAGAGCAACGTATTTCATGGCATTTATATTCTAAAGTACTTGTTTTTCCTAAAAGAAAAACAAAGCCAGTTTTTAGAACCACTAGGACTAAAGGACAATAATTCATATAAAATGTAAAACTCCCCATATAAAAAAAACATTAAATAAGTGAAAATATGATAGAAGCAAATTACATTTTTATTTTAAATATGTGCTAATAATGAAATTTTATTTTACTGCAAAACATGTAGTTGACAATATTGTAGAATTTATTCAAATAATATTACAATGTGATAAGGAAATTTGACATTTAAATTAGTATTTTTATATCATGGAAGTCGCAATGATTAATATATATATATATATATATATATATATATATATATATCGACTTATCGCACAACACATGGACATCACCTCAATCATTTTTGATGATGCAATATATATCGTCCATACAAAAAAACAATTCTAGCAACATTGTAGCTGATTGTGCAACATATCTATCTCTACTGGAGGTGTTAGTGTCAGTATGGTTAAAACACTGTAGTATTTACTATAAATTACTAAAGTATATTTTTATGTGGGTGTTGATCTAGTAGCAGATATCGCAGCCTCTAATACTTTTTAGGTTGCACTTGTTTGTTAACATTGATTATTATTTATTTAGGATATGTGTTTTCCCATTCTGATTACAAAAACCTTATTACTATAATTAAATTAAATACATATCATATTTTATATTGTACTTGCATTGTGTTCTGAGTTCTGACATGATATAATGAGTGGCATAAAACTGTCTTAAAATGACAATAATATCGTTTATCCAAATATATTTTGGTGCAATATAATGTACAACAAAAAATAGATATCGTGACAAGCCTAGTGGAGGCATTTGATCTATTTCCTCACTTATGGCTGAACAAAAAGATTGCTCAATTTCTTAAATAAAAAAGTCTGAAAAATGGCTGTTAGAATAATATCATCTAAAATTACTATGATAACCTTCTAAAATAGCTTATAATTTATTCACAAAAAAAATCTAATATTGCAATTATTATTACTACTACTACTACTATTAGAGCTGGGCGATATGGCAAAATGCAATCTCAATAATTAATTTCCATATTGAACAATAACTATATATATAGTATATAAGTATATGTATGTTAACGCTAAATATATAAGTCAGAATTATTACCCAAACAACCCCCCCTTTGATTTTTTTTCACTTTTTTTAAATATTTCCTAAATGATGTTTAACAGTGCAAGGAAATTTCCACAGAATGTCTGACAATATTTTTTTCTTCTGGAGAATTTTTTTTTCGGCTAAAATAGAAGCAGTTTTAATTTTTTTTAAACACCATTTTAAGGACAAATTTATTAGCCCCTTTAGGCTAATTTTTTTTCGATAGTCTACAGAACAAACATTGTTATACAATAACTTGCCTAATTACCCTAACCTGCCTAGTTAACCTAATTAACATAGTTACGCCTTTAAATGTCACTTTAAGCTGTATAGAAGTGTCTTGAAAAATATCTAGTCAAATATTATTTACTGTCATCATGAAAAGATAAAATAAATCAGTTATTAGAGATGAGTTATTAAAACTACTATGTTTAGAAATGTGTTGAAAAAAAATCAGCTCTCTGTTAAACAGAAAATAGGGGAAAAAAAACAAACAGAGGGGCTAATAATTTTGACTTCAACTGTATATATTTTGATATAAGTTGCTAATGCTTCCAGATTTAAGAGTCTCCCAACAAAGACTGAAGCCGCAAAAATTAGATTGTCCATTAAATGGCATAGCATATTTCAACCGATAACTTTTTGGTGGCTGAAAATGTGGTACACCTCTAATATCAAAACACTTTTAGATTCACAATGTTGCACACTTCTGCTGTGTGATTGGCTTTTAGATCAGATGTCACTGATATAAATTTTATCGCAATTTAATATAATATTTTTTATTGGCCCAGCCCTAACTATTCTTTTTAATATAATTTAATAACAATAATATTATTAATAATAACAACTATTATTTTGTGGTAAACATGACTAGAACATGTTGTTCAGAGGGTTTTAAATAGTTACCCTGGTAGACTCAAAAAAGTTTTGTCTTTACAAACCAGGCAAACTTCCACTGCATTGTAGTCTTGGATTAAAAAATGACTTCCTACTTTAAGAAAAAAGTTGAGAGCTTTTCGAGAAAAGCAGCATACTTTCTTGGTAAGCAGTCACCTGCCAGACTGATTCATATTTCAGTGTTTTGGCCTTCTGATCCTAAAGGACAAACTGACTGTCTAAACATGTCACACTCCAACTAATACTCCTAATCCAATGACCTGTCAGATCTTGCAACTCAAATAAACAAAGTTTCCTTTTTTCTAAATATGACAAATGATTACACATGTTCTCAAGTAAAAATTAAACTGTCTGGCATGAGAGGAATTAAGTTAGCAAGCAAAAAACAAGTCAGAGCAGTGACAAGTCAATTCTTAAGCTTTACACTGTGGTAAAGACAAACATTGAGCAGGTGTCACTGTTTATAAATCACCTTTATATGTGACGATTATGCTCTCGCAGAGAAATACTAACAGAACAAAACCAAAGTCCATAGAGGTATAAACATTTATGGTAGTTTGCCGAGTAGCTAACCGGTTAGCTTAGCAACCGTGGCTGCGTCTCAATATTAGTGAGCTGCCTACCTAGACGGTATTACTAGGCGTTTGAACGCATCATAACAAACTAATCCGTACTCTTCACATACATAAGTGGTGCCTGGAATTTATATGACTATTCAAAAGGCCGTTAACTACCGTCCAAGACGACACACATGCTGTCTAGTTAGTCAGCTCGCTATGTATTGACACACACCCGGTGTCTCCATGCTGTGAAACAAAACCCCGGCGAACCTCACCAATCTGTACAATACAACATATCGTCGGAAAAATATAATTCGTGAAGGTAGAAATGTTTGTTTACTCACCCACAACGGATCAGAACCGTCCAAACTGCAGAAACTGTCAATACCCATTCGCCCCAGGAAAGGTCTAATTAAGTGTGCTGAGTTTACACTGCCGCCGTTTCATAACCACTGCTGTGTGTTATGGTGATGGGGACCTGTGTACAAATGCCACACATGTGGTCACACATAGAGGGCGCTGCTGCTTCATTGATTTAACTATTGACGTAACGAAAGTCACGCACGACAGCATGACAAGTGTTTTTTAAATGTTAAAACTAGTTTGTAAATTAACAAGAGGAAGTAAGTAGGCTATTATAATCTTACCAGCCTAGATAGGTTAACTCAGCTAATGTTCTAGCTTTTGGTTTATTTGGTTTTCAACCCTGTATTAACCTACTTGCAGTGTATTTATAAAGTGCCCTTTAAATGTTTTTTCCTTATATATTAGTTGTTGAATAACATAAAATTTAATACAACTAATAATAATACAATTTTACAAATACAATACCAACAAAACATGTATACAAAAAACAACAACATTATGTACAGTTGAAGTCAGAATTATTAGCCCCCCTTAGAATTTTCTTTTCCTTTTTTAAATATTTCCTAAATGATGTTTAATAGAGCAAGAAAATTTTCACAGTATGTCTGATAGTATTTTTTTCTTCTGGTGAAATTCTTATTTGTTTTATTTTTGCCACAATACAAGCAGTTATTATTTTTTAAAGCCATTTTAAGGCCCCTTTAAGCTATTTTTTTTTTCGATAGTCTACAGAAAAAAACATCATTATACAATATCTTGCCTAATTACCCTAACCTGCCTAGTTAACCTAATTAACCTAGTTATGCCTTTAAATGTCACTTTAAGCTGTATAGAAGTGTCTTGAAAAATATCTAGTCAAATATTATTTACTGTCATCATGAAAAGATAAAATAAATCAGTTATTAGAGATGAGTCATTAAAACTATTATGTTTAGAAATGTGTTGAAATGTGTTCTCTCTATTAAACAGAAATTGGGGAAAAAATAAACAGGGGGCTAATAATTCAATGGGGCTAATAATTCTGACTTAAATTGTATGTATATAAATGTATGTAAATAAATATAGAATCAGCTGTTCTGATTCTGATACAGCTGTTCTTTGTCAGTTAAATCAGTTGACTGGTGAAATTAAAGTTGTTAAACCCAACTGGTTGAGTTATTTAAAAAATAACCAAATAAAGGTTAAAAATAACCCAACAAAGAACCAAATATTTAACCCAACTGATTAAGTTATTAAATAAATAACCTAATAAAGGTTAAAAATAAAAATAAAAATAAAAATAATAATAATAATAATAATAATAATAATAATAATAATAATAATAATAATAATAATAATAAAATAAAAACAGAGCACCAAATAGGTATAACTCAACCATTGGGTTAAATCAATAACTCAACGGTTTTTAGAGTTTTTGTTGTTGTTTTTGTTTTGAAGGCTAACCATTGGCATAGTTAAAGGCATAGTTCAACCAAAAATAATTTTATTTACTCACTATTTACTCAACCTAAAGTGGTTCCAAACCTTTGAGTTTATTTTTTCTGTTAAAAACAAAAGAGGCTTTGAAGTTGAAAACTTGTAACCATTGTCTTCCATAGCAAAAACAAATATGGACAAGTGACTGCTTTTTTGTTTCAAACTCAATCAGGTTTAGAACAAGTAAAGGGTAAGTTCTTTCATTCATTCACTTTCCTTTGGCTTATTCCCTTAATTCATCAGGGGTCGCTACAGCGGAATGAGCTGCCAACAATTCCAGCATAACTTTTACACAGCGAATGCCCTTCCAGCCGCAACCCAGTACTGGGAAACACCCATACACACTCATTCACACATGCAGTATACTGCATGTCTTTGTACTTTAGGGGAAACCTGAGCACCCAGAGAACACCAACATGAACATGGGGAGAACATGCAAACTCTACACAGAAATACCAACTGACCCAGCCAGGGCTCAAGGAGCAACCTTCTTGCTTTGAGGTGACAGTGCCAACCACTGAGCCACCCTGTCACATATAAAGGGTAAGTGAAATAGTAAATTGGAGCAATAATGAGAGCAACTTTTTATTTTGGGGAGAACCATCCCTTTAAGGGTTCTTTTAATTATTTTTTACTTTGGTTTGATTATGCTTAAAGGGGCTAATAATTGTGATCTTAAAATGGTTTTTAAAAAAATTACAAGCTGCTTCTATTCTAGCTGAAATAAAACAAATAAGACTTTCTCCAGAAGAAAAAATATTATCAGATATACTGTGAAAATGTCCTTGCTCTGTTAAACATAATTTGGGGAACATTTAAAAAAGAAAAAAAATTAAAAGGGGGTCTTATAATTCTGACTTCAACTGTGTTTTTTAAATCGCCTGAATAACATAAGCTTGCTTTGGGGAGAACCATCCCTTTAAGGGTTCTTTTAATTATTTTTTACTTTGGTTTGATCATTGAAATACAGTAGCAAAAAGAATTTATTGACGGGATATAGTTCACTCTAAACTTAAAACTTCTCTAAATTTATTGACCCTCAGGCCATCCAAGAAATACATGACTCTATTTCTTTAGGAGAACAATAAAGAGTATTTTAGGCTAAAACTGTGTTCCTTGATAATTCATACAATTTATATCAACAACTACTGACTCTTTAAGAGTAAAAATAAACATGTCAATTACAACTATGACTCATACTAGGGAAAAACTGTCTGTGTGGGAACCTGAATATTATTTAGTATTTATTTACATACTATTTCTATTTATTTATAGACTATTTATTATGAATTAATTTTTAATTCACAGCAACAAGACATGAAAATATGACTCACGCATGAGGTGACACAACTCAAATTCAAAATTACAGCTGAAGAAAGCAAGTCAGATACATCTAGAAAGGCCTGGGGTTGAGTAACTTGAGAGCACATTTTTGTATTGGTGTTTAAACTATTCATTTAAAAGTTAAAAATGAAAGGAAAGACTTGTGTACTTGTGTAAACCTTGAAAATAATAACACATGAACCTGGCCTGTGTGATTTTACACTAAAGTTTTGTAACATATTTATAGTGTGTGGGTTAAATGCTCCACAGTTATCAGCTGCCCAAGTTAAAACACAAATATTAAATAATGACTTCAGTGAAGGCACTTAGACACATACAGATAGCAATTTAGTGTTTAATGACCTGTACAAAGCTGCCTTTCAGAAGGAAGGCCTTGTCATTTGGGTATAGGCAAATAGCCCTTGCAGTTTATTCTGATGAATTTGGCTGTAAGGTGGTCTGCTCCGCCCACCAAAGCCAAGGCTGTCCATAAATTAAAACTCAGATATTAATGAAGATCATCCAAGGCACTCACTTTCTGGATACTGCTCCAAGCACACACACACTGACACTGCAAAGCCAAGAAGAGGTTATCATATCATGTAAGTATTAATAATTTATACTTTTATATGTATAAGGCTATACGGGTACTCAGCATAAACGAGTACCTCTGATAAATTGTTTTTTATTTTTATTTATTTTATTTTTTTTCTTTTTTTTTAGAAAAACTACTTTTAAATAAACACTTTCAGTGAAACATTTGTGTAAATCTGCTTTTTTTAAATGTTTGTAAGCCAAAACCAAACCCATTTTAACAAAGTAATTTAAGGTCATGGTGCAAAAATGAGTAAACCCCATGAATATGTTTGTAAAATTGAAATTTCCCAATTAATCAGTTTTGCAACACCTATTTTTAATTTAAAAAATATTAAATATAAAATGTAAATATATATTTAATAAATATTAAAATGTTAACAAGCAACAGTCTTATTTTAATGAATATAACTGTTTAATAAAACTGTTTTGTAAAATTGCATCAATATATTTTGTCCTTATTCACTAAGAAATGGTTAAAAATCATAATTTTTCAATAGGGGTGTATTCATTTATTCTGTGCACTATTTAACTTATAAGTAGTATATAATACTTGCATATACTACTTAATTTAAAGGATGAGTTATTGTACTTTATTCCAAAAGAAAGACAAGCATTCTTTACTTTTTCATGTTAATTCATCTTAACTCTTAATTATAAATAACATTTTTAATAGTTGGGACTGTTACTGTCATAAGAATTTCATGTTTCTGCAGTGTACGGTTATTTAAATATGTAAACGATTACCAGAAAACCTGCCATTTTTACAGAATAGACTGCAAATGTCCATGACAGGGACTGTAAAAATCATGCAAAGCAGAAAAGCTTGTAATTGTCATTGGGACTGCGTTCACTGGACACACTCCATATAAGGAATGATCATGGGCCATTCATTATTGACTTTCAACAGGTTTACAGCTAGAGAGCACAAGTGACCCATGAATGGCAAAGATATAACTACAGTTTGCCTAATTAGATTATAAAATAAGGCCAAATGTTTGCACACCCATCCCAGTGTCAAATACAGACACGTGATAAAATACATTTACAGTTGAAGTCAGAATTATTAAACCCCCTGAATTATTAGCCCCTGTTTATTTTTTTCCCCTATTTCTGTTTAACGGAGAGAAGATTTTTTTCAACACATTTTTAAACATAATAGTTATTAACTCATTTCTAATAACTGATTTATTTTATCTTTGCCATGATGACAGTAAATAATATTTGACTAGATATTTTTCAAGACACTTCTATACAGCTTAAAGTGACATTTAAAGGCTTAACTAGGTTAATTAGGTTAACTAGGCAGGTTATGGTAATTAGGCAAGTTATTGTATAACGATGGTTTGTTCTGTAGACTATCGAAAAATATAAAGCTTAAAGGGGCTAATAATTTTGACCTTAAAATGATTTTTTTTTTTAATTAAAACTGCTTTTATTCCAAGTGAAATAAAACAAATAAGACTTTCTCCAGAAGAAAAAAATATTATCAGACATACTGTGAAAATTTCCTTGCTCTGTTAAACATCATTTGGGGAATATTTAAAAAATAATAATAAAAGGGGGGCTAATTATTGTGACTTCAACTGCATGTTTCTAATATCGCCTGAATAACATAAGCTTGCTTCACACTGAAGAAATATCATTCTTGATTGAAATATTTTTTGTAAAAAAAGTCAAATAATGAATTGACTTTTAACCACAGAATAACTCACAGAAGTTCTTCAAGATGACCATGCAGGACAACGATGACAGCAACAAGTTCCTTTTCCTGGACAGTGAGTTCAAAAACAGTGGGGTGGCTCAGGCTGACTGGTCCACCAGAAAGATGGTGTGGATTCCCTCAGAAAGGGATGGTTTTCAGTCAGCCAGCATTAAAGAAGAGACGGGGAATGAGGTGGTGGTGGAGCTGGACAACGGGCAGAAGGTGACCGTCAGCAAAGACGACATTCAGAAGATGAACCCACCCAAATTCAACAAGGTTGAAGACATGGCTGCTCTGACCTGCCTGAACGAGGCTTCAGTGCTGCACAACCTCAGGGAGAGGTACTTCTCAGGCCTTATTTATGTAAGTGCATTCAATAATCACCATATACAGACAGATAAGTGATTACACAGGGTACATGAATTTAGCTTTTCTCTTTCTGCAATATGTGAAAACTGAAAAACATGGTTAGTATCAAATCTGATTTAAATGTTTTCCATTTAGTTTTAGAGATTTGGTTTAAAAATATAAAAGTGAATCTGTAAATGTCAAATATGAATGGATGGATTTGTTTGAAAAATTGAAGAAAAATTAAATGACTGATTTTTCTAAGTGTGTTTAAGTAAAATGGCAATATTGATTTTATTTATGAAGGTCTGATTACATTTCTTTCAAATTTCAAATAAAATAATATTGTCATTTATTTAAAAAAAACTAACGTTTTCATTAGTTGTAAATTAAATTTTAGGGGGTATTCCACCAAGTACTGCTTTCTTATGCCCTTCTAATGGTGTGTGTGTGTGTGTGTGTGTTCAATTCAATTCAGCTTTATTTGTATAGCACTTTTCCAATGTCGACTGTGTCAAAGCAGCTTCACATAAATGGTCATAGTAACTGAATCAGGGTAGTTTAGTTTTTAGTGTTTAAGTTCATTTCAGTTTAGCTCAGTTCAGTGTGGTTTAAAATTATTACTGAGAGTCCAAACACTGAAAAGCAAATTTATCGATGCGTAGCTCTACCGATGCTGAACCATGCAAGCCAGTGGCGACAGCGGAGAGGGGAAAAAAAACTTCACCGATAGGAAAGTGAAGAAAAAAAACCTTGAGAGAAACCAGACTCAGTTCGGCACGACCATTTTAATTTCTCTGCTGGCCAAAAGTCTTATGCAGAGCAGCAGTCTCAGTGGTGAAGGCTGGAAGCTGGCCTCAGCGAAGACTCGTCTGTCCCTGGAGGGGGGGGAGGGAGGGAGGAGGGGGGGGTCACTTTTTTGTTGTTTTGACCAATTTTTATTTAGAAACAATGACATTTTTTTTTTTTTGGAAAGAAATCATTATTATTTAAACGTCAACAGTAGTTTAGTAGAACAAAACAAAAATAGCTTTACCAAAACTCCAAATTGTAAATCCAGAAACCTGAATATTTCCAAGTGGACTCTCAATTTCACAATGCTAAAGCATAGAAAGTGTATCAAATATATTGAAAATGTCTAATAATGTTTAATAAAGACTTGTATTTGTACACAAATATATTTCAAATGTTGCAACAATATTGCATCCTGTTTTAACATGTATCATGTCAATTCTCCAGACATATTCAGGCCTCTTCTGTGTGGTGATCAACCCTTATAAGATGCTGCCCATCTACTCTGAGAAGATCATTGAGATGTACAAGGGGAAGAAGCGTCATGAGGTTCCTCCACACATCTACTCTGTCACTGATAATGCCTACAGGAACATGCTGCAAGGTGACTGTCAGCTTTCACTCACTGAATGCACACTTTTACACACAAAATAAGTTTTGCTCCTTGTTCAAACTGCTTATTTAAAATGAGTTGAAACAACACAAAATTTTAATTGTTGTGGGGACAAGTTCATTGTTTTGTCACGCTCCACTTAAATGAGTAAAAACGATTAAGGTAACTTAATCTGTTTTTGTTTGGATAACATGAAGGAATCGTGTGGAACCCAACATATTCTACAGTTTAGTAAATGAATGGGCTAAATTAAATTGTTCTATGGAAAAAAAATGATCTTACAAAATAGAAAGCTGTGCACTGAAAAAAGATGAAAATTGTAAGATTTTGTCGTTTTGACTAATTATGTTTTGTAGACAAAATTAGTTTTTAGAAGTTGTCCAGTAGATACAAAGATTTTTGTTCACTGGCCTTCCAACTATAACTTGAATTAACTACTAAAATTGGACTAAAATGCATGTTGAAATTGCAAAAGTAATGTAAAATGCAACTTATATTTCATTATCATTTAGTCAGCTTATTAACGAAAGAAATCATAAACATATTTTACTTAATTGTCTTTATTTTATTAGATGTTAACATTAGTTTAATCAAAATATGAAGTAATTCCTGCTATTGACTGCACCGTGAAAAATCCTGGTTGCCTTAAATTATTAAACTGAATCAAATTAACCTTACTGAGTCCAAAGAACTTATATTATGTTAAACTGACTTAAAACAGCTTACGTGAATTATTATATTAATAGAACATGAATAACATGATGCCAGGACTATTATATAATTTTTTTACAGTGTGTTATTAGTAGTTTATTTTTAGTTTTGTCTTTCCAAAAATGTCTTTTTTATTGTGGCTGTTTGTGCACTGCATATATTGAATGACAAAATTGTAAAAATGATCCATGTTAGGATAGTGATTCAGTCCAGTTATGTACTGGAGCATGGGCACTGCACATCGCACCAGAACAGCCATCAGAATCACCATACATGGGGTCTTACTAAAACTTTTAACAGCTATTTTTGGAAAGATGAACTGAAGTTAATCTCACCCTGCAATCTGTTAAGCATACGTACAATTTAGGAGGCAGGGAGCTCCAGTGAACAATAGTGGAGTTTGTGTTAGGACAGGCTGGCCCCTTGTTAATCTTCTTCAGGTTCTTAACTGTGACAATTCAAGCATTTCTTGCCCTGTTCATGTACTGTACTAGTTCAGAAGTTACAGGGTTTTGTTTTTCTTTCTCCACAGAGCGTGAGGACCAGTCTATTCTCTGCACGTGAGTTTTAAAATACATGTTATTTGCTCCATATACACTGTAAATAAAAAAAATTAAAAACTGCCTTATTTTTTTAGCTGAATCACATGATCTTTTCTAGTCATCTCAACTTACATCAGTCAAACTGACTAAAGATATTAGGTTAAATATTAGGCTTTGTATACCTTTAAAAAATGTGTTCAAACCTGATGAACATATTAAAATAAGTTAAAGTAACATAAAAGCTTTTTTTGTGATGGCTTTTTTTGTAATATTATTTTTTTACATTAAACTGTGATCTATTACTTGTATTGTTTTTTATTTTTATCTCTAAAAAATTTTCAAGGAATAGTAAGACTTTCTGTGAAGCATGTACACTAAAAAAAGCTGGTTGTCTTAAATTTTTAAGCTGAATAAAATTAGCCTTAAGAGTCCATTGAACTTCTGTTATGTTAAACGGACTTAAAACAGCTCGTGTAACTTATAAAATTAAGTTAGAACATAAATATCTTAGTTTAACAAGTTACAATGACCTAAAAACATATGATGTCATGACTAATTGTTCACATACAGTTGAAATCAGAATTATTAGCCCCCTTTTGAATTTGTTTTCTTTTTAAATATTTCCCAAATGATGTTTAACAGAGCAAGGAAATGTTCACTGTATGCCTTATAATTTTTTTTTCTTCTTTTGTTTTATTTCGACTAGAATAAAAGCAGCATTAAATTTTTTAAACACCATTTTAAGGACAAAATTGTTAGCCCCTTTAAGCTATATATATTTTTCTGATAGTCTACAAGACAAACCATCATTATACAATAATTGTCTAATTACTCTAACCTGCCTAGTTAACCTAATTAACCTAGTTAAACCTTTAAATGTCACTTTAAGTTTGAAATATATCAAGTCAAATATTATTTACTGTCATCATGGCAAAGATAAAATAAATCATTTTTATTAGAAACGAGTTATTAAAACTATTATGTTTAGAAATGTGTTGAAAAATTGTTTTTCTCTGTTAAACAGAAATCGAGGGGAAAAATAAACAGGGGGGTAATAATTCAGGGGGGCTAATAATTCTGACTTCAACTGTACATTTTTACAGTGTATGCATAATGCAGTATTCCTAAAGTAATAGTTCAACTTTAAAAAGCTATAATAATATAGCTTTTACTATAAGACATTATGTATACTCGATTTATTAAAAAGTTTAATGCTTTAATTGCTGAATTGTAGAAATTATTAAGACTTTTAGCTCAAACTTGGGTGCTTATTAATAGTATAGGTAGTAGTTAGGTATTGGGTAGGATTAGGGGTGTAGAATAAGACCATACTATTTTCAACTAACAACCGATATCAAAATATAAATATATATTCATTCATTTATTTTCTTTTGGGCTTAGTCGCTTTATTAATCTGGGGTCGCCAGAGCGGAAAGAACACCCAACTTATCCAGCATGTTTTACGTAGCAGACGCCCTTCCAGCTGCAACCCAACACTGGGAAAATATATATTTATATTAAATATAAATTTATTTATATAGGCCCATAATAAGCCAGTAATTAACAGTTGGAAGTTGGGAACAGTACTTAAACTAAAGTGTCACCATTCACTTATAGTGCATTATAAACACAGGCTTTATTGAAAGTTTTACAAACTCCTCTTTCAGTGGTAAAGCGTTTAAACTCATTTTACACAAGTGTTCATTGTGCCTTTGAAGTGCCATTCAGTAACGATGTAATCAGCAGAACAATTTGCAAGAGTTTTTGCAAGAGATTTTGCCTGGTCAAACATTACGCAGGCCATAAAATTATACTCATTTATGTCATACTGTATGTGCAAAGCAGCCTTCAATGTAAATTATTATCACTTACTATGCAAATCATCATGTGATCCTGTGTGTTTAATAGCGGTGAGTCTGGTGCAGGCAAAACTGAAAATACCAAAAAAGTCATCCAGTACCTGGCGGTTGTGGCATCATCACATAAAGGAAAGAAAGAGGCCACTTCTGTGAGTCCGTCTGTTTGATATATAATACCCCATCCAGTACAGTGAGATGGGTTCTGCATGTCCTTGATTACTGTTTAGATTTTAATAACAGTGCAGTGTTTGATTAATACAAATGTCACATCTTTGATGTAGGATACAAGCTCTTCAGCACCAAACAAGGTATGTTTGAATGTTACATGGCAAAGTACTTTAATCCTGTAGTACATAAGCTTTTGCATGTGTTTTTGAATTTTGGTGGCTGTAAATATAGAAAACAAAATGCAACTGATGCATTCTCAGCAATAATGTGCAGGATATGCAGATCTGAAGACATTAAAGACACTATCATTTCTAAACATTTTAAACTTAAGTCATTCTCAATTTTTTCCATTTATTTGTTTCTAAATTTCTTCTTTTGGCTTTGTTTAGCAACAAAAAGGATCCCAGCTAGCATTTGTGAGTATATATGAAGCATCATGCATGACCAAGACATTTTCTTTTCTTTAGTGTGTCTAAGATGTATAATGCAGCATGCTTTCTTAATTAAATAAGATTTTAAAACTAAATTTTTAGAGAATAATTACAATCAATATTTTTTGCTACTATCCTTCAAGACTCGACATTTCATTTTTACAGGAATATACATTTAACTGAATAATTGCATTATTATTTACCAATATTTTACATTATTCATATTATATTATACAATTTATCAATTAATTATATTATATTATATTATATTATATTATATTATATTATATTATATTATATTATATTATATTATATTATATTATATTATATTGTGTTATATTATATTATATTGTGTTATGTTATATTATATTATATTGTTTTATGTTATATTATATTATATTATATTATTTTATATTGTGTTATATTATATTATATTGTGTTATATTATATTATATTATATTATATTATATTATATTATATTATATTATATTATATTATATTATATTGTGTTATGTTATATTATATTATTTTATGTTATATTATATTATATTGTTTTATGTTATATTATATTATATTATTTTATATTGTGTTATGTTATATTATATTAAATGATATTATATTGTGTTATGTTATATTATGTTATATTATATTATATTATATTATATTATATTATATTATATTATATTATATTATATTATATTATATTATATTATATTATATTACACTTCATTGAATGGTTGATTGAATTAATTGATTCAGGGAGAGCTTGAGAAGCAGCTCCTGCAGGCCAATCCCATTCTGGAGGCATTTGGAAATGCAAAGACCATCAAAAATGATAATTCTTCAAGATTTGTGAGTTTACACTTCATTGCTTCAATACTGAAAATTTGTTGATTACCTTTATAATCAACTAATAAAGAATGCTCTTAACTTCTCAGGGTAAATTTATCAAAATCAACTTTGACAACACCGGCTACATCGTTGGAGCAAACATTGAAACGTGTATCCTTATAATCTCTTTCAATTTATAAATAGTTTAACTATCCATCTTACAATAGTAAATTATACAGTCAAACACTCTCACCTTAACATCTCTGAATCCAGACCTCCTGGAAAAGTCTCGCTGTATCCGACAGGCCAAAATCGAGAGATCCTTCCACATCTTCTACTATATGGTGGCTGGAGCAAAAGACAAAATGCGAGGTGAGGACTAGCATGAGTATTTAACATATCTACTTCTATAGCACAGTCTTGTGGAAGTATATAACCTGATTTGGTCAGTTTATTAGATAACTTTATTTACAAAAAAAATGATGCATTTGTTTTCTACTTCCTGAGAGCTCCCGTATAGAAATCGGATGCATGGAAATATATGCAAATGACATAAATGGGCTCATATTTAGATTTCATTTATAAAAATACGAGACATATATTTTGAAATTTTTAATTCTGCTAGAATAAAAGCGGTTTTTAATTTTTTAAACACCCTTTTAAGGTAGAAATTATTAGCCTATTTAAGCAACATTTTTTTGATCAAGTCACAGCCAAGTTAATAACTCTTAACTGGGCCAGATATGTTGGTGTGCCGATTGCAATGAAATTAATAAACCCACGAAGCATTGCGCTTTAGGTACACTATGAACATGTTTTTTCTCAAAGCGACCTGATTGGTAGATTTTTTTACTTTATTTAAAAATTATTGTAATGTATTTTGAATGTGGGTCAAGACAGGCCAAACTTACATGGCCCACATATCAATTTTTAACATCTAAGCCAAAAACTACGTTTTACATCTGGCCCAAATCTTGTGTGCTGCCTTAAAGATGGTGCCACCTCTGTCAAACCCAGGCCATGTTTGGCCCATGAGCCGGATGAATGCCCGCTGTGCCAGCTTTATGCCAAATCTGGGCCAGAATTCTTTTTTTTTTTTTCTTTTTGGGAAATTGAGATTTATGTATTACCTGAAATCTGAATAAGTAAGCCTTCCATTGACGTATGTTTATTAGGATAGGACACTATTTGGCAAAGAATTTAAGGGTTCCAAAAACATATAAATATTGAGAAAACCCCTTTTAAAGTTGTCCAAATTAAGTTCTAAGCAAAGCATATTTCTAAAAAATGTAAATGTATTTTCATGGAAGATGATTTTTACTTAATATACTAATGTTTTTTGGCATAAAAATATCAATCATTTTTATTTATGCAATGTGTTTATGCTATTCACATGAATTTACAATATTAGGTTTTGTGGTCTTGGGTTACATATAATTTTCCATATATCAGATTTCTAGGTGGGTTAAAAATAGGTGATATTTAATTACCGTCTGCATTTCAGACATAGCAGTAACAGTCTTTCCCCTCCACAGAGGAGCTCTTGCTAGAGGACTTTGCTAACTACCGTTTCCTGGTGGCTGGACATGTCCAGGTTCAAAACCAGCAAGATGACGAGATGTTAGAGGAGACTCTTGAGGCCATGGAGGTTCTGGGCTTCAACGAGGAAGAACGAATAGGTGTCTAAATCATATTTGACAATCACAAATGTACACCTTACCCGTTCATGTTGCTTACGTGTTTTGCTTTTTTAAGGCATGTTTAAAATCTGTTCTACTGTGCTGCAACTGGGCAATATTGAGTTCAAAGCAGAAAAAAACCAAGAGCAGGCCAGTATGCCAGACAACACAGGTAAACAGATGGATTATTCTGCAACGTTGCTCTTATCCTGAACCAGACTAAAATAAAAAATACTCATGTGTTGCATTAAATGTACTCGCCAGCTGCACAGAAAGTGTGCCATCTGCAGGGGATTAATGTGACTGACTTTACCAAAGCCATGCTCACTCCTAAAATCAAAGTGGGCCGAGAGCTGGTGCAGAAGGCACAGACCAAAGAACAGGTGCATTAACTCTCACACTAACTTTCACACTTCACTTCTCACAAACTTTTGTTTTTCTCCTAAAAATTGATAACCATTGACTTCTATGGTATTTCGTGGAAAGTCAAAGGTTACCGGTTTCCAACATTCTTCAAAATGTTTTCTTTTGTTAAAAAAAAAAAAAAAAAAACTGACAAAGGTTTGGAGATACTTGGGGATGATTAAATAATGAGTAAATTTTCTTTTTTGGCTGAACAATCTCTTTAATTCTTTTCTAAATCCTCTCAAACTCTGAACAAACAAAACATTATCAAATTACAGTCATCAACTGATTTAGAAAATCACAAGAATAAGAAAGTCTGAATCAAAGTGTCATAGAACTTCATACAAGTCATTCTGATTAAATACTTAATAAAATTCTAATCCACACAGTGCTAAACATCACCCACAACTTAATAATAACCATGATAATAAATTTGGCAACCAGAGCATAATAAATCCTTTCAGAATGTTTTAAATGCTTGTTTAATCAACAGATTGATTGTAGTTTGTAAAAAAATATATATTGATTCATAGTTTATTTAATAATTTTTCCAAGCAAAAGATTTTTCATGGTGAAAAAGGGTTCTTTAGATTATTAAAATGTTCTTCATAATAATGGTTTTGCATCAGGGGTTGTTCTGTAGCCAACTGGAAAAATATTTATAAAAAATATATAATATTAACAGTAATATTGAAAACACACACACACACACACACACACACACACACAAACACACACAAACACACACAAACACACACACAAATAATTTCTCCAGGTGAAAAATACAATAGGAATTGCTGTTTAAAAAAATAGCTTTTTTAAATATAATTTTGCTCTTTATTAAATATAATTTGGGAAATAATGGAAAATTGTTAAAATTGCACAGGAAGAGATACACATAATTTTATTTTCAACTGTATAAGAATGTTTATTCATATGATATACTGTCTATCTACCAGGCTGACTTTGCAGTGGAAGCCTTGGCTAAGGCCATGTATGACCGTCTGTTTCGCTGGATCTTGGGCCGTGTCAACAAGGCTCTCGATAAAACAAAGCGTCAGGGAGCCTCTTTTATAGGCATCCTAGACATTGCAGGTTTTGAGATTTTTGAGGTGAGTGTGATAATAAGCGTTAATTATCTTTATGAACACATTACCAAAACATGAAGTTTAAAACGTTCCTTTTTTTTGTATTTCCTCACAGGATAACTCATTCGAGCAGCTGTGCATCAACTACACCAACGAGAAACTGCAACAGCTCTTCAATCACACCATGTTCATCCTGGAGCAGGAGGAGTACAAGAAGGAAGGCATCGAGTGGAGCTTCATTGACTTTGGTCTGGACCTGCAGCCCTGCATTGAGCTCATCGAGAGACCAGTCAGTTTATGACCAACATCATTCAATCATATTAAACATATAACAGGAATCACCAAACTTGTTCCTGGAGGTCCGGTGTCCTGCAGATTTTTGCTCCAATCCTAATCAAACACACCTGAACAAGCTAATCAAGGTCTTAATAGGTATACTTGAAACACCCAGGCAGGTGTGTTGAGGCAAGTTGGAGCTAAACCCTGCAGGACACCGGACCTCCAGAAGCGAGATTGGTGACCCCTGCTGTATAAGGTCGACTCTTAAGAACTGGCGAAGGTTACTCAGTCATGATGTTTCTAGTGGTTTTCTCTTACAGAACAACCCTCCAGGTATTCTTGCTCTGCTTGATGAGGAGTGCTGGTTTCCGAAGGCAACTGATGTTTCTTTTGTTGAGAAACTCACAAACACTCACTCAAGCCACTGCAAATTCTCCAAACCCAAGAATCTGAAGGAGAAGACTTTCTTCACTGTGCAACACTATGCCGGCAAGGTATTTCTATCTACTCAAACAGTCAAAGCATTATATTGCACAGAATGACGGTAAATGTGTTGATAATGGGACAAAAGATTTCTATTTCACATGCAGTTCTTATACATTTTCACAACAGAATCCTAAAAACAATCCTAAAAGAGTATCTATAAGTATCTGTCTGAACAGACGTTTAAAGCAGATGAAGTGGGAAAACAGCACAGATATACTGCCGTTTGTATAATAGTAACAGTTTCATTAAATTTAGGTGGACTATAATGCCATGTCATGGTTGACTAAAAACATGGACCCACTCAACGACAACGTCACAGCATTGCTGAGCAACTCATCCAGTGCTTTTATTCAGGACATCTGGAAAGATGGTCAGTCTTTGCCTGAATAAGTAATAATATGGATTGCTCAAGTCTGTTTGAAAAGCAGAAGAGACTCCTTCATGTTATTAAAATGTATCTTGTAATAAATGCCGGTGTTTCCACAGTGGACCGTGTGGTGGGTTTGGAAACCATGGCTAAGATGGCCAAGTCTGACAGCTCAGCTCCTGCTGCTTCCAAGTCCAAGAAAGGCATGTTCCGCACCGTCGGGCAGCTGTACAAAGAGTCCCTCGGCAAACTCATGACCACTCTTCATAACACTCAACCAAACTTTGTGCGCTGTATCATTCCCAACCACGAAAAAAGGGTATGCCACAGCAATCATCCTTTAATGTGGTTTAAACCTACTGGTACAACTTGTGTATATTGGCCGAAAAAGCTCAAACACACTGCAAGGAATACACATGCATGGTTCAAATCTACTGTACAACTTTGCCTTCTTTAAAGGGCAGATATGTACATTGACCGAAATAGCTCAAACACACTGCAAGATCTGTTTGACAACACATGCACAAACAGAAACATGTGGCAAATAACGCATGAAACAAAAAGTAAAAAAATCTGTCTGCTTCCTATTTAGTCAATGGCATTGTTGGAGAGCTAAAAGTTTTTTTGTTCATTCGAACGCCCTGGTTGTTCCTTGTTGTTTGTGTATAGAAGCGGCCAGATTCATCACTTTTTGGAGACTCCTGACACATTTGCTCAGCACTGTTGGAGTGTGATGTTGTATTTGAAAAAAAAAATCCCCATTTCTATCCCCAGGCTGGCAAGATAGATGCCCATCTTGTTCTAGACCAGCTGAGCTGTAATGGTGTACTAGAAGGGATCCGCATTTGTCGCCAGGGCTTCCCTAATCGTATCGTCTTTCATGAGTTTCGCCAGCGGTGAGTCATTTCTGTAACACACACTTTTGTAGACATAGATGTCTCCAAGGTCATGTTTAATTTTGATGACTTAAGACATTCTGTGTGACATAGGTAACATTGCAAGCAATATGGCAAGCCGTTTTGACATGTAATAATTGAATTTATTAAATTTAAATGTCACCATATTATTAAATGTCATCATAAGTTAATAATTTAAATTTAGCAAAACAAAATTCAAAATAGTTTGAATGTAATTCTTGACATCAATAAATTCATTGTTGATTTCAGGATTTATATTGTTGATATCAACAACTGAATTACTACTAGTAAATGTGCACTGTTAATTAATTAAAATATTGATATCAAAAGTAAATTTCCCAGTTATGGGTTGCACCTGGAGGGGCATCCACTGCCTAAATCATATGCTGGATAAGTTGGTGGTTCATTCTGCTGTGGCAACCAGATTATTAAAGGGACTAAACCGAAAAAAAAAAAATGAATGAATGAATGAATATCAATAGTTAAATTGCTAGAATCAACAATTCAATTTTTGCTATCTGGGATTGTATTTTCATTAGTGTCAATACTCATTCAAATGTAATTGTTGATTAATTTTGTTGTAGTTGAAATGTAATTTCTGATATCAATAATTGTGTTGCTACAAGTTAAAATTGTAGATATTATGTATTCAAATCAGAAATATTTATCCAGATATCAGAAATGTATCATGTTGAAATACATTTACAGATGTCGATTTACATTTAAAATTTTTACAGAGAATAGACATTTGCACTTTAGTAGCCACTTGCTTACTGATATCAAAAATGAAGTCCTCTAAATTGTTTATTTCAAAAAAGTGAAACCAAATTCAATTTCCGATATCAAGAATGATCATTTTAACTAGTAAAAATGAATTTTTGAGATCAAGAATTAACCATTTTACTAGTGGAAATGCAATTCCTGATTTAAACAATTTAATTATTGATATCAAAATCTTAATTATTGATTTCAGGAATAAAATGTTTGATATCAAGAATTAAATAGATGATATCAACCATCAGCATTTTTGATATGAAGAATTGTATTTCTGCAAATGATGACATCATTGTTGATAGAAAATTAACATTGTTAATAGTTGACATGTAATTGTTTTATCTACAGTCAGCATTTTTGATATACTAAATCCTTGATATCTTGACATCATAAAAATGACGTGCCATAAAACTACTTTATATGTCAATAAACTTTAAACTTAGGGCATTAGTAGGCACTTAAGTTGAGGTTTGTAGAATAAATTGATATTAATAAATTTCTAGCTATGAGGTTCTTGCTGCCGGTTCCATTCCTAAAGGTTTCATGGATGGAAAACAATCCTGTACGCTTATGGTGAGTTGAGCAAAATATCTCATTTTACTCTACTGGCAGGGACAATTCAAATGCTATATTAACCTATCTTACCCTTGATGACAATTTCTCCCTGTTTTATGAACATCAGATTAAACATCTAGACTTGGACCCAAACCTGTATCGGATTGGTCTGAGCAAGATATTCTTCCGCACAGGAGTGTTGGCACAGCTGGAGGAAGAACGAGACCTGAAACTGACTGATATTATAATAGCCTTCCAGGCCCAGGCCCGTGGTTTTCTTGGCAGAAAGTGAGTTCTTGACATGCACATACAGGAGATCAAAATTGCAGAAAGATTTACATAAAAAAAAATAATAATAATAATATTAAGTAGTGTAATACCAGTTTTACCATGCTAGTTGTGTTTTCCACAATTGCACTGTAGTGGCTATTTTGAATGAGTTAGTTAATGTCATTGTAAATAATGAAATATTTTAGAAATCAGATTTGTAATTACCAAATTCTCTGTCTGGCTAGCTGTGAGTTTCTCACTCAGTTTGCCCTAGCCATATCACCAGGCAGCCTAGGGGAACCTATATGAGGTAAACACAAAACAAAACTTTCCATCCAGAGCTCCTTCATGGGACTCCACATTTGGAAATAATCGCTCCATCTGCTCACCCAGCTCTCGGTCCTGCCCAGACTCATCAGTGCTACCAAGCCGACTAATCACAGAGCTTGCGATACGCATCGTTGCGACATGTGGTTAAATTTTTTTGAGAGGTGACCGTCAGTTAGTTTTAATAATTAATCTCTAATATCTGATTTATTTTATCTTTGTCATGATGACAGTAAATAATATTTGACAAGATATTTTTCAAGACACTTCTTTACAGCTTAAAGTGACATTTTTAAGGCTGATTTATACTTTTGCGTTAAGCGCACGTGTATGCTACGGCGCAGCCTACACGTTGACGCATAGCCCTACGGCCTGGCCGTTGGAGTCGCTGACGCACACCTCTCAAAAAATGTAACTACACGCCGCAACGGCTTGGAAGTCTGCAAGTCTGGGCGGGACCGAGAGCCGCGCGAGGCCAATGGAGCGATTGTTTACAAGTGTGGAGTCCCGTGAAGGAGCTACGGATGGAAAGTTTTGTTTTGCATTTACCTCATGGTTAAAGTGGAAAAAATGAGCGAGTTTAAGCCACTTGTACATTAAGGTAGTGTTCGGAAAAAACAAAACACAGGCGAAGAAACTCGACACAGAGGAACAATAACACCTCACTGCCAACTAGCTTTTCGGAAGTGTTATTGCAGAACAACAGAAACAGTGCGCAGAAGTATAAGTGCACAGTGACGCGCATTGCATGCGCCGTGGGTCACGCCGATCTCTTGACGCAGAAGTATAAACCAGGCTTTAGTCTGGTCAGTACCTGGACGGGAGACCACATGGGAAAACGAGGTTGCTATTGGAAGTGGTGTTAGTGAGGATAGCAGGGGGTACTCAACCTAATGCTCCAGTATAGTGATGAGGACACAATACTGTCAATGAGCAGTGTCTTTCGCATAAGACGTTAACTGACTCTCTGTGGTCATTATAAACCCCATGGTACTTCTCGTAAAGAACTGGGATGTAACCCCAGTGGTCTGAACCCATCATGGCATCCCAATTCATCCCCAATCACCAAATTGGCTCTATTACTATTTCTCAACTCCAGCTGTAGCTGGTGTGTGGTGAGCGGACTGGTGCTGTTGTACCATCCGAGTGTATGATGCACACTGGTGGTGGTGTAGAAAGACCAACCTCTCATGATTGTAAAGCTCTTTGGGTGTGTGTCCATACACTATAAAAGTGCTATATAAATGCTATATAAATTAATTAGTTACTAAAGTTTGATTGCCAGTTAAATAGGGTTGTCTGATAATAAATGAATTCACAACCAGATGATAGATTAACATCACTAAAAATCAAAGTGTTCTTTAAACTTGTTATTCATCGAATATTATTAACGAACTCATGAAAGTAGTGTGTAAATGTTTAAAAATTGCTCCTTCTATTTAAATAATTAAAAAAAAGAGGACCAAAGCAGTAAGCTCAAAATGCATAGGCTGTTCTCCACACTGATCTTGACTTTAATCTTCACTGTACATCAGTCACCATCTACTTGAATTTTCTTACTGTATTAACAGTAATCATATTTATCAAAATGCCTCACAGTGGCCATTTTAAGTAAATCTAAAACCTCTAAATTTACAGGGCATTCAGCAACAAACAAAAGCAGTTGACAGCCATGAAAGTGCTACAGAGGAACTGTGCTGTTTATCTGACACTCAGGAACTGGCAGTGGTGGAGACTTTTCACTAAAGTAAGTGTAAAACCCAGCTACACATTATCCATGTATGCTCAAGTACTCAGTTTATTTTCTCCTTTAGGTCAAACCCCTGCTTCAGGTGACTCGTCAAGAAGAGGAGATGAATCAAATAGAAGAGGAGCTCCAGAAAGCCAAAGAAATTGCCCAGAAGTCTGAAACGGAACTAAAGGAGATCACACAGAAACACGACCAGGTAAAGTCAGATCAAAAATGTGACACAAACTCAGCCGTAATTACTATTGTCATTCATACAGATTAAATATGCACTTACCAGCTGAAGCATTTACTCAACAGGTTGTGGAGGAGAGGAATAAGCTGCAGGCGAAGCTCCAGGAGGAAGCAGAACTGTACGCAGAGTCTGAGGAGGTCAGGATACGACTGGAGACCAAGAAGCAAGAACTGGAGGAGGTGCTGCATGAGATGGAGGCTCGACTTGAGGAAGAGGAGGAGCGCAGTCAGGCTTTTCAGCAAGAGAAAGGGAATTTGCAACAAAAACTTAAGGTTAAATAGTGATTACTTATGGCAAACTATAGAACAAGTGGAATTTAATGAGACTGTAATTTGTCGAAAACATATCATCAAATTGTTATTTTTATTGTTGAAACTAAAAAAAGACAAACAATAGTAATAATGATGATAAAGCAATAGTAATACTGATACTTATTAGTAGTATAACTTTAATTCTGTAATTGTTTATGTTTAGGAGTTAGAAAACCATTTGGCAGAACAAGATGCCACCCGACAGAAGCTTCAGTTGGAAAGTGGCGCTGCCGATGGGAAGATTAAGAAACTTGAAGAGGATGTCCTCATCATGGAGGATCAGAAAAACAAGTTGCAAAAGGTTTGTATCAAGTTTGACCAGTTTTATTTGGATCATAATCATCCCCATTTGGAAAACAAACATCAGGTATAAACAACAGTGGTTCTACTAATTGGCACTCAATGTTAACCAGTGAAATGATTTTAAACTCTCTGTTGATGATCTCCAAGTGTCTCCCTCTGCCCAGATGTGCAACCTTGCAGTACTTTCTGATGCACAGCTCAGTTTTACCTCACACTTGACAGAAACAGCCTTGTTTTACCTACGTCTTACGAATGAGACGTTAAATCGAGGCCCTATCTGTGGTCATTAAAAATCCATTGCACATCTTGAAAAGGGGTATAACCCCGGTGTCCTGGCTAAATTCCCTCCATCGGCCCTTTCATGGCATCCCATCCACCGAAACGGTCTCTCCACTCTACCAATAGCTGGTGTGTGGTGAGTGCACTGGCGCCGTTGTCCTGTGGCTGCCGTCGCATCATCCAAGTTGATGCAACACACTGGTGGTGGTGTGGAGAGACCCCCCTCTCATTATTGTGAAGCACTTTGGGTGTATGGCCATACACATTAAATGTGCTATGTAAATAAACATTACAATACATTACGTAACATTGCGCCGATCAGACTTTCTATCATGCTTGATGCAGAACATCCATGCCTTTATCACACCATGTCGTGATTTCTGTAACTCACTCTTCGGGGGCCGGAGGTTTAATTTATAATTATTATTTAGGGGGTTTTAACTTGGATAGAATGGATAGAAATGGATAGAAAAGTACAGAGAATTGACAGGAAATAGTTGAGAGCAGAAAAAGGGCAAGGGTCGGCAAAATTGAACTCGGGTCGCTGTGAGCACCATGGTGCTATATGTCGGCGCACTTAACTACTAAGCTATTGGAGCCGACAACAAGCTCTTGCATGAGTTTTAACCCACACTTCCTCGCACCACCATATCACCCCTGTACTTCAGCAACTTCACTGGCTTCCTGTTAAGTCATGTATTGATTTTAAGACCTTAATATTAACATCTAAAGCAGTGCATGGGCTAGCACCTGACTACATTTGAGACCAGGTAATTTTCGCCACTCCCACCCACAGTCTTCATTCTGCATCTAGACTGACTAACCCTGTATCAGCAACGCTGTAAACCTAAGACCATGGGTGGCTATTTCGTATTGTTTGCCAAAGCTATGGAACGGCCTACCCATCTTTTAATTTAGGCTAATTATTTTTTGTCAATTTAATCATTCAGTTTTATTGTTCATGTTTTATTGTAGTTTATTGTAGTTATTAATCATGGTTTATTGGAGTGTTTTTTCTGTTAAATTATTAGCTATTGTTTTGGCACTTTTAGGAGAAGCAACAGCTGGAGGAGCGGTTAGCTGACTTTAGCTCCAACCTTGCTGAGGAGGAAGAAAAATCTAAAAACCTGACTAAACTAAAGGCTAAACATGAATCTATGATTTCAGATCTTGAAGGTGTTTTAACGTTTCTTTTAATCATCTACATTATTAAATAATATTGTCAATACCTTAAAACAATCATTACTGTGCGCCTGTGCAGTTCGAATGAAGAAGGAAGAGAAGAGTCGTCAGGACGTAGAGAAAGCAAAACGTAAACTGGAGACAGAGCATAGTGATTTACAGGAACAAATGAAGAACCTGCAGACCCTGATAGCAGAGCTTAAGACACAGCAAGCCAGAAGTGAAATGGAAATTCAAGAACTTCAAGCAAGGTGCATTGTTACTCATCCCATAAATAGCTTTTTAAAGATATTGCTTCACTGCTCAATGTAAACTGTAACCAGACAACCTGTATATCACCCAGCGTGGAAGCAGAATCAACCCAGAAGAGCAATGCTCTGAAAAAGATTCACGAAATGGAAGGACTTCTCTCAGAGCTGCAAGATGAGCTTGAAGCTGAACAGGGGGCTGGTAGGAAGTCAGAAAAGGCCAGAAAGGAGTTGGAAGAAGAGTTGTCAGCCTTGAGGACTGAACTAGAGGACTCATTAGACACCACAGCCGTGCAGCAAGAGCTAAGGTGATTACTTCAATAGCATTAACATTTCAGCAACATGATTCCTCCTATACTATCGACTTTGTGTATGTTGAGCAGGGCTAAGAGGGAGCAGGAGGTGGCTATGTTGAAGAAGTTGATAGAAGATGAAGGCCGAAGCCATGAGGCTCAAGTGCATGAGCTGAAACAAAAACATGCTCAGGCTGTAGATGAACTTAGTCAGCAGCTAGACCAATCTAAACGGGTGAGAAAACTGCTTAACACTGGCAAAAAAAAAGTTCAAAATGTTTAAGTTCACTTTGGATATAAGCATCTGCAAAATCATTAAATATAAGCAATGGGTCTAATCTTGAAAAACAGGCCAAAGCCACTCTGGAGAAGGCTAAACAAGCCCTTGAGAAGGAGGTTGGAGACCTAAATGGAAACCTTCGCTCACTGGGTAATGCCAAGCAGGATTTGGAGCAGAAGAAGAAGAAGGTAGAGACCCAGCTTGCTGACCTTCAGACTCGTTTCAATGAGAGCGAGAGAAAAAGGGAGGAGCTTGGAGATGCAGTGTCCAAACTTAATGTGAGTTTTACATTCAGATTAATTTACTGAGTAAACAATATGGTATAAACGAAACAATATTTCTGTACAGGCATATTCGAATAACGAATGTCTTTCGTGAACTCTTTTAGACAGAGTATAACAATGTGAACAGCATCCTCAATGAGGCAGAGAGCAAGAACATCAAGCTGAGTAAAGACGTTGTCAGCCTTAACTCACAGCTCCAAGATGCACAGGTACTATATAACCACTAGCAAATGGTTTTTAGATTTTCATTCTTAGAGCATGACAATCCGCAAAGATCAGCAAATTCTGAAATACTTTGACCAACTCTGTATGGCATTGACAATCATCTTAAGTTTAAAGTCCCTTCAAGAGTTCACACTTAGCTGATAATTGATTATAAAGTGTGTTAGGCGTGCTGTCCTGGGAGAGAGCGCTGAGCTCATAAGATCCTCCAGCCCAGGACTCACTCCCCTTCCAGGGAGTTTGAGCTCAGGTAGACCTCGCGAACTCCCCTGCTGTTTATGGCTACAGAGAAATTCATAATTGCTATGTACTGCCGTCTAAGAGCTCAATGTGTGGTGCCAATTTGGTTTAGTCAATTCACTAATGCCGCATGCCTTTGGACGGTTGGAGTAAAACGGGGGAAGCCGGGGGAAACCTACACGAGCACAGGGAGAACATGTAAACTCCACACAGAAATGTCAACTGGCCTGAAAAGGACTTGAACCAGTGACAATCTTGCTTTGAGGCAACATTGCTAACCACTGGATCACCAGGAGTAGGGTGTAGGAGTAAGGGTGGAAGGGGGGATTCTTCAAGGTGAAGATCATTTATAAGCATGTGATTCTCTCGAAAATGGTTTATGAATAAACCTAAATTCCTTTTTCTAACTCATTCTGATGCTCAGTTTAACTTTTAGCAAATCTTCTTCACCCTATAAACATATACAATCGTAATAATTTGAATTTTGGTTTAGCAAGAAGTAGTTTATAATGTGCCTGGCGAGTGAAGCTACCTTTATATTTTAAAATAAGAAACTTTCAAAGCAGGATCGTCATAACGTGGAGTCATGCTTTTTGAAAAACTCTCATCTAAAATGAAGTGAACACCATAAGGTTATAGTGCATATTTTAAGATGCACCTGATTGATGATGATTTGTCTGTCCTCCTGTCAGGAGCTACTTGCTGAGGAGACACGTCAAAAACTTAACTTTTCCACTAGACTGCGTCAAATGGAGGATGAACGAAATGGTCTTCTGGAACAAATAGATGAAGAGACAGAAGCCAGAAGGAATGTGGAGAGACATGTCTCTAGTCTTAACACACAAGTCAGTCTCTCACATTTGTAACGCATATCTCAGAATATTTTTTAAAAAGCATCTTAGAAAATGTACAAATGAAGCTGAAAAGCTGAGCTAAAAATGTTTGTTTCCACAACAGTTGTCGGAGGCAAAAAAGAGATTGGACGAGTACTCCAGCAATTTCCAAATGCTTGAAGAAAGCAAAAAACGGCTACAGAGGGATCTGGAGGCCACTAAAGGAGAATTAGAAGAGAAAACTGCAAGCTATGACAAGTCAGAGAAGACCAAGAACCATCTTCAGCAAGAGCTGGATGACGTCCTGTTAGACCTAGACAACCAGAGACAGCTGGTTTCAAATATGGAGAAGAAACAAAGGAAATTTGACCAGGTTGCATTTCTGTTATAATTTGTCCTTTTCCTCAGTAAGATTACTGCTGCTCAATTACTTTTTTCTCTTCAAGATGCTTGCGGATGAGAAGACCCTCTCCAGCAAATATTCTCAGGAGCGTGACTGCGCAGAGGCAGAGGCACGGGAGAAGGAGACCAAATGTTTGGCCCTCACTCGAGCGCTGGAGGAATGCCAGGGTTCATTACGTGAGTTAGAGAAACTCAACAAGACACTTCGCACTGACATGGAAGATCTAATCAGTTCAAAAGACAACAAAAATGTGAGTTGCATTTTAAAGCCGAATGAAAATTGGAGAGAAGTTAATTGTAAATGTGAAGGTGTACAGTAGTCATCTGAATGTAAACAATAATAAAAACATAACATTTATAAAAGGCCCATGAGCTGGAGAAGACCAAACGTGCACTGGAGGCTCAAGTGGAAGAAATGACAATTCAGATGGAGGAGCTTGAAGATGAATTACAGGCTGCGGAGGATGCTAAGCTCCATTTGGAAGTAAATATGCAGGCCCTCAAAGTCCAAATACAAAGAGACATCCAAGGCAGAGAGGAGCAAAGTGAAGAGAAGAGGAAACAACTCCTCAAGCAGGTGTAGATCAATTTCTTTCTGGGTCTTCTTGAATTTGAACTGCACTTGTAGATTATTTAACTTTATTCATAAAGCAATAGCAAGAAATCTTTTCTTTTATTATTTACTCACTTCATGCACAGGTCCGTGAGCTTGAGGCTGAGCTAGAAGATGAGCAGAAGATGAGAACGTCCTTGGCTGCTGCCAAAAAGAAACTGGAAGGGGATTTGCAGGACCTTGAAGACCAGGTTGATGTAAACAGCAGAGCGAGGGATGAGGCCGTTAAACAACTCCGAAAGATTCAGGTCAGAAAGATAACTCTTCAAATTCTTTCAGAATTTCCCAAGCCATTCCCACCAGCCTTTATCTTCCCCATGACAGACTCAGATGAAAGACTACCAGAGGGAGCTGGAAGATGCTCGAGCATCCCACAAGGAAGTTCTTTCCGATGCTAGAGAATCTGAGCGAAAGGCCAGAGCTATGGAGGCCGAAATCTTACACTTGCATGAGGTAACATAATACCACATTTTTTTACTGCAATGTACTTAAATTACTTCCCATACAACGGCAATACCAATCCCTTTATAGGAACTTGCTTCAGCAGAGAAAGCTCGCAAACATGCTGAAAGAGAGAGGGATGAGATAGCAGGGGAGATGGCAAGTGGTTCCTTCGGAAAGTAAGTTGAGGGTTATTATTAGTGAAAGGAGAAAAATAAACAGGACAAGCCACTAAACATACAATTATTGCACACTGATAGATCTGGTACGTCTGATGAGAAACGTCGTCTGGAATCTAAGATCCAACATTTGGAAGAGGAGCTTGATGATGAACAGGCAACCACAGAGACGCTTAATGAGAGACTGCGAAGAAGTGTGCAGGAGGTAACTGGTTTTTGTTCATCACTTTAAGGCAGTTACTGTTGTTCCAGTTTATACAACAGATCTATTTTAATCTATAACCAGGTGGACCAGCTGACCAATGAGCTGCATACTGAACGCTCCAATGCTCAGAGGATGGAGAGTGGCTGGCAGCAGATGGAGAGGCAGAACAAAGAGCTCAGGGCCAAGCTGCTTGAGATGGAGGGACAAGTCAAGTCCAAGCAACGGTCCACTGTAGCTGCCCTAGAGTCGAAGTTACAACAAACAGAAGACCAGCTGGATCATGAAAGCAGGTGAGATCATCAGCATTAAGATGGATTTGGTTGTAAAGAAAAAGTAGGCCCGACTAAAATATTTTCTTGCTCTAGAGAGAGACAAGCAATTGCAAAGGCCATGCGCCAGAAAGACAAGAAACTAAAGGAGCTGATGAATCAGGTAGAGGATGAACGGAAACAGATGGAGCAATATAAGGACCAGGTATAAAGGGTTCATGTAAAGTATTTGACGTCCTATGTTCTATTCTGACAAATCTAATGGACGTTGCATATGTTTAAGGCTGAGAAAGCAAATCTTCGAGCAAGGCAGCTGAAGATGCAGATGGAAGAGAGCGATGAAGAATCTCAGCGTGCTACTGCTGCTCGGCGTAAACTTCAGAAAGAGCTGAATGAGGCCATCGAGGCCAACGATGCCCTGAGCAGAGAAGTTTCCTCACTCAGGAGCAAACTCAGGTTGTTCTGAAGTGACTCCTTTTTATTGTGTATGTGAAACCAGAATTCCACTGACATTCTCTGTATTGTACAAAGATATAAAATCAGTGGAATAGATAATCACTTTTGAAAATCGTGTTTGGAGACAAGTGGATTCTTAGTATCCTTTATGTTCCTCAGGCGTGGCAGTGATTCATCCTTCAGCACACCATTAAGGCGTAGCGCTGGTGGAAGCTTTAGACAAGCACGCAGAACCATGATGGAAACGTCAGAGATCCCAGAAGATGGGGGTCCATCTGCTACATCAGTGTGTCAACCTGGGGAACTTCAGATGGAGTCAATCAGCAACACCCAGGATAACAACTAAGAAAACGGATTTCCTTCTCGCTTCATGTTTTTTCCTATTTCTGTGTAATTTATACTTATTTAATCTTGATCATCTCCTACAAAGGAGGATTGGTACTTATGTTTGTTCTTTATGGGTAAAAACTGACTAATTAAAAAGGGTGTGTATGCAGGGTTGTACAAGCAAGCAAATTTATTACCGAGTACCATGGTGCCTCCATGCATTTTGGGCATGAACATCATAAAATAATGGTTAATTAACTCTTTAGCACTAATGACCTTATTCTGCAATACGGAAGTGCACTTGTTTTTGCGATTGTTTTAGTATTAAATATTCTATCAATTAAATCAATTAAAAGTCTATCAATTAAAAGTCATCAACAGCAATAAATAATACACAAGATAAAATACATAAATAATAACAGTAATAATATACAAGATAAAAATCTCAAACAGTTTAAGGTTTACTATTGATTTTTTTTTTTAAAGTACAATTTTAGAAAGATACACATTTAAAAAATATTTCATTTAAAATCCATCCAGATAAAAAAACAACAACGTCTGATAACATTAAAAATAGGGCATTCCACAAGTTTAACAGTTTGGTTTCTGTTGTAATACTGACATTCTGGGGGTGCTTTTCCTTTCAGTAAATGTTCAGTGCAAGTCTCAAGTGTCCAAAATGGATACTTTGTCTATCCTGATAGGGCTGTTTTGGCAGCTATGACTGGGAATAATAAGCAGCAGAAAACGGTTTAACTACTCGCTCTACAAACAATTATGTTTCAACACAACACAAAATATCAGTTTGCAACATTAAGCAGCACAACAAGCCATTTTATTGTAAAGAATGGAGGTTAATGTGACATCTCAAGCCAAAAGGATTAAAACGGCTGTGCCTGCTTATATGTGAAGAATAAGGTCAATAGTGTATCTCTAAATATCATGAAGTACTGCCACGCTGTTCCATGGATTTTTTTCTTCAAATAACCATGTACTCAATGCTAGAAAAAAATAGTCTGATGCTTGTGCATTTGAAAGTGTTGATTTCCATGCTACCAGACTTCTTCAAGTCCCGGGAGTAAGCAATGTTCATTTTCTTATAATGCCTACAACATAACCGTACAAAGCTGGTTGAAAATTGTGAAACTTACCCCTTAAACCATGCCTTTAAAAAGTTTTTTCTTTCTTCAAGTCTTAATTTTTTTCCTCCGTAAAGTGTATAAGATACTTTTTTTGACCTATAATAAATTTTCTGCTTCTACACTGCCATCTGTGCCTTGGATGTGTTACAGAATTAAATGCAAAGGGAAAAAAAAGAGAACAATTTCCAAAAAGAGTCAATCATTTAATCCTGTCAAGCAGACATTTATTTTGTAGGTTATGGATTAACCAACAAATGGTCTTAGACACAGGATAAACTAAGCATTGCCTTTGCTGAGGAATGCGTGGACATTACAGATGTTTAGGTTCATTAATAGCAAAGAAAACCCATGCTGACATTTACATAATTGGCAATTGTGCATGCCTTGTGCATATAGAATTTGGACTGTAATTACATCTTTAGTGAGGTTATTGCTGAGATGGCCCTGAGATGGTGCAATCAAGTGTGCTAAATCTTCCCATCAACTAGTATTCTCTAGTTCTATCATTTTCACTAGTACCTCTAAAAAAACTGGATAATATAATGCATCAATTCTTCCATAAATTCCTATTTTTAACATAAAAATATCTGTAACCTTCACTGAAGTATTCATATTGCTTGTTACTGGACTATATCTTCAAATCATGGATGAAAGAAATGTAGGAAACTAAGCGAGACAACTCCACTCAGAATTTCAATTTCTCCTCATCCTGGAATCCCTGAAATATCAGAGAATTAATACATTGGGAAGAATAGCGAGAAAAGCTGCAGCTCCCTTCGGGCTAGTAAGTTCCCCAATACCCAAGTTAACTTTGAGGCAAAGCTTATAATGGCCACAAAATTAAGGCACATTAAATTCACGTTCAGTGCATGATATGACATCAACTACTCCCCAGAATTGTAGAGATCTACAAATTCTTTGAATTCAAAGATGGCACTGACAATTCAAAAGAGGAGTTAGTTATTACTAGAAATAAAAAAAGGCCCCAGACTAGGGGGTTTTCCTCATGCATAAACATTTTGGCTACTGCTGGTAACTTCCGTCAACCCCTATGAGCCAACAACATGAACAGCAGCTTCAGCTCATAACATCTCACCAACTTCCTTGTAACAATTTCTAACTCTGAATGCTAAAGACTTGACATTCTGTTAGTAACAAACTCGTATTTCATCAAAATGCTAGTGTCTAAAAAAATAAAATCAGCTATTTCTATATTAAAAAAAAAGAGCCTGCTGTTAACGTTGCTCTAGTCCTGTGTCCAACAGTATGCATGTACAGTAGACGATTCACTAGACATCGATCAGTAGTTTAGTGCCAGGTAACTGGGGTTGCAGAGGCAAATCTATGGACTTACTTTCAGTCACCCACAACATTCTCCCAATTTATGGACCCAAAAAAATTAAGATTACAGTGCAGATTATGCATTTCAAAATGGCTATAAATCGCCAGAACCTGAAAACGTAAATAAAAAACAAACAAACAAACAAACAAAGAGTTAGTACATCTGCAAAAAGTTATAGTTTAAGTCCACAGGCCAGACAGAGCAGGTGAACAGTTAATATAGGCACACCAGAAGGATTGATATTGTATGAGCATAAAAGCAGACCCTTCTTAGATCGTGGAAGACTTGGGTCATAACACTTGCTTCAGCTTCTGAAAATAAAGCATTGTTTATAATAACTGGATTAGGAATACTGTTTTCCTGATGATGTGTGAATGCTTGTGCGTTTGTAGAAGATGCGCTGGTCACAGCATTATCTTGGATCCTGTTCCAAAGTCCAGTCGTTTCACCATACTGCAAAGGAGATACAAAGTGTGAAATACTTAAACAATCCAAGCCAGATCTGTTATAATAGAAAAATAATAGACATGTGCTGGAATTAACGTCAAGACTAACCCCTTATCATACAAGCCATTTGTGTTGGATGGGATTTCTGGTGTTTCTCGTGCAATGCTTGGTGAACTCTGGCCTATCAGTGCTCGGTTTGATGTTTTCTCAGGGATGTGTAGCTCTCTGCATGATGCCAGCTTTGATTCAAGATTCTGAAACAAACAAAGTGACATTAGATATGATTTAAAAACAACAGACCCCATAAACTGAAACATTTGGTGATAGAATAGTTACAGCGAGACTTACCCCGACTTTTCTTAACAACTCTCCAACTATATTGAGGGCAGATATTCGTGCAGATGTAGTGAGAGGAGTTCCAGTCAGACCTTCAACTGGACAGGAAAGGAAAGACAAAGTAGAAATCAGTTTTTTTTTTTACTTTAAATTGTTTGAAATGTAAGGCGGGAAAATTAGGGTAAGCTACTTTCCTTTCTTTAGCTGCTTTCTTGCTTCACATTTGTTAATTCACCCTCACTTTCTTTTAGTTATTTTTAAAAAATGGTTATGTGATTGTGCACATTGCAATGTTCTGCAAGTGATTTGGTATCATTCAGCCACAATAACTTTAGAGGTACTTTACTAGTAGCAAATAGTTTTTGTTGTGTTAAACTTGGCTGCCTATGCCTTGGAAAGACAAAAACCTTTGAAATCAGTGCTAAGTCACTAGAATAACTAAAAAAAAAAAAAGCTGTCAGTAGATAATGCAATAGGCATGTTGCCATTCAAAGCTATTTCTATTAGATAAGCTTAACCAGACTCAAATACGGCTCTGTTGAATTAGCTTTTAGTCATACTATTATTCAATACAATACAATACACAACTGTATTGTTCCTGGGTGCAAGTGTTCAAAGAATAATGGTGTGGTTGCACTAAATTTTTCTTTTCTTCGACGCCTATTTACACACAAGCAATTGTGGGAGACCAAAAACACAAGCCTGTTTGAAGCCATTTCATTGCATTGCAAAGTTCAATTGTGGTAAACTTGGACCAGTGATGATCAGAAGAGAAGACTGATACATCCTAGTGTGATCTCTGAGATGACTAAGTAAACTTTTTCCAGTTAGGTAACTGCACTACGTCAATGGCAAGTGGTCAACCCCCTTAAGCAACACACAGCACCATGTAAAATAATTAAGGCTGTTTTAAGTTTGCAGTTTCTATGGATTGAGTTTATTTTTTTACAATGTAAAATGGGGATCTTGGGTACCTTTGGGTGTCAGTAGGTATGTTTCTAGATGCGAACCAAATTTCTGTGCAAAAAATGGAATATTGCATAAAAGATGAAAAAAAAAAAAAAAAAATCAACGTTTCCATCCAATGAGTCAAAGAGAACAAAATCATCACTCCCTGATTAACTGGCGCCAAATACCTAAAGTAAAGGTGGAATTTACTGTCGTAGGAGAGGTTGCGTTAATCTTTTCTTTATTTAATAAATTACTTGTGCCTTAGAAGAAAACGCTGACATGCAATAAATGTGTGGCAGCGTTTGAAGACACAAGACGCTCTTGATTTTGGAGGTAATTAATAATATGATAACACTAATACTGAAACATTTAAGGAGTTTTAGAATGACCAAAACAACATTTCAGATGTTTTACAATGTGCTCAGTCTGCTGGTTTGTACATTCACACTATTATCATCACATGATCTCTTATAACAAAATCACATGACCGTATTTAATGCGCATACTGGAATTTGTTCAGTAAAAGTGCTTCCATCATAGTTTATGCACATCTTTTCTTATCGAATAAAAAGTTTATAATACAGTTATGCACATTTTTATGCGCATTTTCAAAATATATGCGCATCTTGGCGTTTCCATCAACCATTTTTATGCCCACATCCAAAATACTCACAAAAATAGGTGTATGGAAAACAGCTAAGAAAAGGCGGTCCCAAATCATCTCGTCTACAGCGTGATGCACCATACAAATATTTAATTTTGCCACCCCTACTCTGTGCTTACTTCTGCTGTAGGATGCTGACGGGGTATTGAATGCACTCCCTGATCCTGGAGGTCTGGAGGGTGTGGCAAGGAGAGACGGGAGGGCGGAGTTAACAACAGAGGATGGTCTTGCGGGTGTGGCTTCTGGCTTCTCCGCATCTTTAGCCAGGCTGATTGATGGCTTGCGCTCCTGTTTCTGCTGAACAGCCAGCTCCTGTCTCAAATCTTCCCCGAGGAGAGAGATAGCAAACAATCAGCAATCATGAAAGAAAACGAGATGGAAGTAAACGCAGTATATAAAGACGTGTTTTTGTTGAGTTTACCTCTAGCTTCATCTTTTAACCTCTGCACTGACTCTAGAAGATTCTCTTTTTCATCAAGCTCGCTCTCAAGGAAGGCATTTCTCTCTATAACGTGATTCATTCTCTGCTCAAAGTCTTCAAGTGACATTATAGTTGCCCTGTAAGAGTAAGATAGATAAGGTTTAGAAATACATTGTTAAATGTAAATGTTCCAAGTAAAAGCACTGAACCCACCTCTTAGCTCTTTCCAGGTCATCATTGGACTGCTCCAACTCTCGGATATACTTGTGCAGTTGGTCCTTGATGGCTGTGGTCTCTGCCAGGTCTCTTTCTAGAGTCGAGATCTGCCTGACTGCCTCTGAGTGCTGCGTTTCATACTTCTCCTGTTAGATCACACAGAGGAAGTGTGGAAAAAAAGTTGGGTTGAAAGTTAAATGTACAGGAAACTAGACTTAAAATGTCTGTAAGAGAGTGATGGTGTGTAGAATAATGAGGGAATAGAAGTTTGGAATCTGTCAAATTTGTATTGTCTTTGAAATTATTTCACTGAGGTTGCATTTATTTGGTAAAAACACAAACCATTAACATTGAAAATATATTTTAAAATATTTTTTCTACTTTAACACATTTTAAAATTATTTATGTCTGTTAAGCTGAATTTTCATCATCAGTCACTTAATCCTTAAATAATAATTTTAATAAAGCAGATAAAAAGAGACAGTTCAGCCAAAAAGAAAAAAACCTGTCATCATTTACTCATCCTTTACTTACTCCAAACCAGTTTGAGTTATTTTTCTGTTGAAACCAAAAATATATACTGAAAATACTGGGAAAAAAGCATTTATTGACTTCCATTGTATTTTTCTGTCCCAGGTATAGATGTCAATGGCTACTGGTTTCCAACATTTTCAACTCATTGTCCTTTATGTTCAACAGAAGAAAGAAATTCATAAAACTTTGGAACTGCTTTTAAATGGTTAAAAAAGGACATTTTTGGGTGAACTCTCTTTAATGCGCAAAACCATACCTTTTATATGACAAATGCAAAAACTAGTTGTGGTACTTTTTTTTTTCATACGTTTTACAGTGAATAAAAGGTTTACAAAAACAGCACTTATTTAAAGTACAAATCTCAACAACATCAATGTCTTTACTAGCCTTGTTAAATAAACAATGATTTATATATATATATATATATATATATATATATATATATATATATATATATATATATATATATATATATATATATATAGAGAGAGAGAGAGAGAGAGAGAGAGAGAGAGGAGAGAGAAGAGAGAGAGATAGATAGATAGATAGATAGATAGATAGATAGATAGATAGATAGATAGATAGATAGATAGATAGATAGATAGATAGATAGATAGATAGATAGATAGATAGATAGATAGATAGATAGATAGATAGATAGATAGATAGATAGATAGATAGATAGATAGATAGATAGATAGATAGATAGATAGATAGATAGAATAATCATTAAAATAAATATAGAAAACAAAAATAAAACTTCCTCATGCACTGGGATGATTATCACTTGTCATTGCCAATGAGCAGAGTAAACATACAAAATCACTCTCTAACATTAGATGCCCCTGAATGAAAAACACAATTACCCGACTTATGCTTCTGCAACTCACTTGTTAGAAGTCAACTTTTTCCTCGTGTACACTACTTGACAAAAGTCTTGTCGCCTATCAAAGTTTTAGGCACAACAAATAATACCTTAATTGATCACTTGGTATCAAAAGTGGCTTATATGAAAGGCAAAGGCTTCTAAATTACACTTATTTTACCAAAATAAAATATGATCATGCCTTGATTTTTTCATTATTTAATTAGGACCGTAAGGTCTGACTTTACTTAGACAAAAGTCTTGTCACTTAACAGAAATGACGTCCAGTATAGAATATAAAGTCATGGTGCAGTGGAAAAACAAGTAATATTGTGTCTGACCCCATGAACTTGGAGGACACCATCCATACATCTCTGCAATGACTTAAATTCAATTCAAATTTAAATAACTTATTAATAAAGTTATCCGGCAAAAACACGTTTTGCAGGGCTTCCAGAGTTCACCAAGATTCATCTTCAATGCCTCCATCTTACTCCAGACCTGCTCAATAATGTTCAAGTCTGGTGACTGGGCTGGCCAATCCTAGAGCACCTTGACCTTCTTTGCTTTTGATTGCCATCCACTCTGCGGATCTCTCACGAGACCCTATACTTTATAGCATAAGCTTTTTCCTTACTACCACTACAGCACAGACACAAACACCTGGTCAAAAACTTGTGAGAAAAAAGTTACAAGCCATGAAAAAAAACAAACAGAAATAAAACTCACTATCAAATCCTATATGATCAGCAATTCTTGTGTGCTACATCTTGTCGATTCCTTGTCATCCGGTGGCAAAATAATGCAATTTATTTAATTTATCATTATTTGGTGGGTTAACTCAGCAAATATTGATACTGTATAAGCAATGGTAATGAACTGTGATAAATCAGCGATCATATTTAACCATTTGATTTAGATTTATAGTACATTAAAGCCCCAAATTCTGTGAAATCAAGAATTTAAAATGTTTATTTCCAAAATCAACACTGTTTTACAACCACCTTCCAAAAATAACTAAAAACATGAGAGATCCTCCATGCCCTCTAGAAACTGAAGCAAAAATAAGCATCAGCTGATTTCCTCATCCTGAATTGGATCTCTGTTGCTTGTCTATGAATGTGTGACTGTGTTCTCACGAAGTACTGAAGAAAACAGCTACATACATTCTGGATGTCCACAAGGAGTCAAAGAACATTCAAATCAATGGCTTTTATCTGAGGTTATATGCTTACAAATGAATGTCAGTTGGTGATAATAAAATTTATATTCAAATAGTACAGATAGAAAATGTGCTTTGGGAGACATCGCTGACACAGCAGTGGCTCCCCATTATCCCTCAGTTTACAGTGTATTATTAATAGAATTTCACGTAGGGTTTGAAGCTGTATATAAGCTGCATTTTCTGTGAGCACAGCATACTAATATTTCCACATAATACTAATAATAATACTAAGCAACAGTTTGCATAAAAGACAGATACGCCATGTAAAGTGTTCAGTTGTGAATTGCACATTTTCTAAATTTAAATGTACTTATAAATTTCTCCATATGAAACTTTAATATGGACAGTGCCTACTAACAGTGGAACATCCAAATGGGTTTAAATGGAATATCCTAAACCCTTGAGCACTACACTTTTATGACATCACAATCGTGTTACATCATGAACACATAAAGCCGACTCACTCCTTCGATCAAAGTTAAGGGGTCATGGGTATGTCCATGTAAGCTTCCCTCATTCACTAAACGAAGTGGAATACACTTCAAAATGGCGTTGGGGATTACCCCGAAGGGAACAAGGGAGGAGAAGTTTGTGAGTACATGTCTAAAAGTGGACTGGAACACAGCCACTGTATTCCATTTGGAAGGGATCATCCCTATGCCCTAATCCTTTCAAAGGGTTTACAATCCAGAGTGACAACTAAGAAATGAAGGGTGTAGGGGGCAAAAAAAGCTTATTTTGGAATGCACTTCTGATTCATCTTAACAAGATGATCCAAAAAAGTGGGCCTTCATCACGCTCTTTGTCTGTAGGTTGACACCCACAAATCGCACTCAGAGTGATTAGTATATTGTGATGAATGGATGCATTTATTTATGGATGTTTGTATGCATTTCTAATTTTCATTTATTTTATTCATAACTATTTGTTTTCATTTATTTACTTTATTTATATGTTACAGTAGTAGCCAATAAAACTATCCTATACAAACATTTATAGCCTTCAGTTGTCATTCTATGACACTAAACTACTTCCCTGTGCAAAGATTTATGGATGCTTGAAGTGTCAATTAGTTGCTTATTAATTAGTACTATTCGAAATTCTTCCTTCTAAAGAGCCCTTAGATGTGGCAAGCTTTGAATACTTCAGATTAGAACAACTTCAATATGGTGGTCATGTTTGTTTTACTCTGAAGTGCCCTGGTGATGTGTGCCATTTGGAACGCACCAATAGTCATGCAAGTTAGATTTTATATTATTACAGTAATAGGATGCTAAAAGAGTACAGCTGTTTGTGAAGCAGGAAGCTAGAGAATTCTATCTGCTGTTCAAAACTAAGCTTTGAATAATTGTTTTGAAAACAATTTTGACAACCTCACAATCGATGCAGAATTGACTCCTCAAATAATTTTTTGCCAGTCACTCCATCTTTTCTTTTGTTGTATTAATGTTAATATAATTATACACATCTGTATTTTTGCCTCAACTGTTTAGAATCACTTAAAAGAAGACTGGTGATTTCAGATATTCTGAATTTAGAGTTTCTGCAGGTTTCATAAAGTCAAATTTAAGACTTTTTAAGACCATCAAGATTGAAATTTCAGACTTTTATAGGGCTATATGAGACTTATATAGTATTTTCTTAATGGCCCAGCACAAAACATACCTTGCCCCATCAAGAAACGATTTTTAATTTATTATTTTAGCCACATATTTAAAGAGCCCCTATTGTGGGTTTTCGAAAATGAGCTTCCATGTAGTGTGTAACACAGATCTAAGTAAAGTGAAATATCCAGTTAAGGCTTAAATCTGAAAGTGGACAGTTTTTAAAACTATTGATTCATCTAAAAAAAAAAAAAAAAAAAAAGTCGACTCATAGTGGTTAGAATGAATCATCTTTATATTGTGTCTTTTGCCGTTTCGGCGTGACGTGACTACGAAACATAATTGTTATGGGCGCAAACCCAGGAAAATTTAAACCTGCGCCCCGCCCACTAACACAACGCTGGGCATTTGTCTCGCGCTGGGCATTTGTCTAGCGCTGAACGCTGTCGACCAATCGCAACAGGCTGTCATCGGTCCAATCAGCACAGATTAGCTTCGCGCTAAGGAGGGGTTTGGGAACAAATGAATCGCTGAACGATTCATATGGGAGTCGCTGGGATAATTGGGTAAAAATAAATGCATATTATAAGACCATGAAAGTTTTTTTTTTGACCTTGCGTGCATATCAGTATGTTGTTGGAGACCCATATAACCAAAATATGACCCTTTTTAATGTATAATATGGGCTCTTTAAAATATTGTGTCAAATCAAGCAGACCCAAGTTGTATACATGCAATTTTTTCAACATAACTTTAAAAAACTGTCAAAAACTTTGATAAACGAATTTATGCACAACAAAATGTTATCATATTCCTTATAAAAGTTTAATTGAGATGTATTGTAATGATTGGATGTATGTTGGATCGATTGGGAAGCTTTACATGAAAAAGAAAATTTAAGACCCTTTTAAAATTGTTTAAGACCTACAACACTATATTTCTTTGAATTTAATATTTTAAAAGCCTAAAAATGTGTTTTGGGAATTTAGGACATTTTAAGACTTTTTAAGACCCTGCGGACACCCTGGAATTAATTCTGTGAGCAACTGAAACTTTAAGTACATCAAGCCACATTCACATAAAGACATGACTACCATCTCAATATACTTCTAATTAGGAAGAATTTAAATTACATCGGTCTTCTGTCATACAATTAATTCTGTCTTTCACTCTGTCATTATTAAATTTGGGAGTTAATCTACAATTTTATCTATTTATAATTTCTATCCAACGTATGTATTACGTGCAATCGATTTACCACTATTATAAACCTTCTTCTAGAGCAGTTGATTAACCAGGCATTACCTTGTAGTTTTCTAGCTCCATGCGGAGTCTGTTGTTGGCTGTAAGGAGTTCCCGATTGCGTGCGTCACACTGCTTCAGCTCGGTCTCCAGCTCCACCTCATAGTCTCGACTCATCTGCTGAAACTCCTGCAGCTCCTCCTGTGCCTCCTCAGCCCTGAAAGTGCAGAGATCCCATACAAATTACCCAATGTTGTTTGTACAGCCAGATCTTCCTAGATCCTCCAGATCAGCCAGACTGCAGTGCTTCTTGTACAATCTGAGACCCACTTTATATCGGATATCAATCAGCCAGTGGAGATCACGGATTAAGTAATCAGACCTTAAACGTGCCAATTTTGCAATTGGATACAGTTCACCGGAAGCGTTTAACCCAGGTTACTGGCAAGTTAAAAGTCCTATTAGCATGCTTTGGCATATACTCTATTGGGTAGCTTTACATAGACATAGAAAACTTAAGTCCTGTTTAAAATGATTTAAGACCTACAAAACAATATTTTAGTGAATTTAACACTTTTTAAAGGCCTACAATTTTTTTTATTTTATTCAAAACATTTTAGGACCCAGCGGATACCCTGCTAGACCTAAATTTCCATAAAGTCCCATGTAGATTTGATGTGATTTGAATGGAAAAACAAGATGAAAGTACCTCTGCTTGCATTTGTCAGCCTGTTCCTTCCAGTAGTCTCTCTCTTGTTCGACAGAATCAAACGATGCTGGCTCTGGGTCACTCATTGCTGTTCAATCAAGCTTACTGGGAAAATTACAAATATTAAGACATTAAAAACAATTCAATCATTTTAGTACAGTTGAAACCCTCTGATTTCCACTGAGCTTCTGCAAGTTTTATTATGAAGGTTAGCGTAAGACTTGAAATTGTAATACGTTATGGGAGAGAACGTGTGTAACAACAAATTAAGTTTAGAATTAAACCTTAAAATCAAATATATGAGCAATTCCAGCGTTATGGACATGACATTTGCAGTAATAACTCCGAACATAAATTCACAGAGGAAATATATGTTAACATTATATTGAAACATCTGTTAATATTTTCCAAAACAGCTAACCGCAGAGTTGTGGAAGCAGAAAAATATCAATCTTTAAATCTTTTTTAGATTTTAAATGAGGAAAATAAACATGTGTTATGGATGTGACCAGAAAAAGTCTGTGAGTTTAAAGAACACAAAATACTTTGTAGAAATTCTGTAAATTAAACTGCACAACCCACAGTTCTCTATAGATCAAAAATATTTGGTTTTAATTTACTTTACATGTATGCATTTTTGAGAGAAAAAGCTTGGTTATGGATGTTTGTTTGTTTGTTTGTTTGTTTATATACTTTATATGTGTGACATCTCTCCATGACATCTCTTCATTATGGATGTGACAGATGTGAAATTGACACTTGTGTAATCAAATATGATTGTTTAAAAACATTTACAGAGACATTTCGGAGAATTTTTAAAGCACTGTAAAATACAAGCCTACACTAAAAAAAACAGAAAGGCTTTCAATTTTTTTCACAATTTTTATGGCAAGATTGACATTTGCATGGAATTGCTCACCTGCCAACGGGCTCAGAAAAAAATCATGGTAATTCACAAAGAAAAGTAATTTCTATGCCCCATATATATATATATATATATATATATATATATATATATATATATATATATATATATATGTGTGTGTGTGTGTGTGTGTGTGTGTGTGTGTGTGTGTGTGTGTGTGTGTTCAAGTGTATTATATAAAATTATATTTTATATATATATATATATATATATATATATATATATATATATGTATATATATATATATATATATATATATATATATATATATATATATATACACACACACACACACACAAACATTTCTCAGAAAAAAATATATTGTAGTCTTGAATGTCTTCATTTTGCAGATATTATTTCTTACCATTACTAAGTAATACCCTTACTGTTACTCTTACTGTTTTTCACCAGCATTAAACATTTGATGCCATGACTTCTTAAATTTAACACTGCTCTGGTGAAATAACATTTATGACGTTAAATTGTGAAAGGGCAAATCAATACTTTTACAACGATCCTGGAACCCTCAGAAACACTAAAGGCTATATCAAAAACTGTGAAGTCTACCATAATAATAACCTGTTTACACATACTGTGCACACAGAAAAGGGCCAAGTTATGAGGTTAGCCATTGAAACACTGTCTTGTATGGCTGTAGTTTATTGTAACATGGACAAAAAGAAGAGGAAGGGTGTGTCTTGCGATGATTTTGACCAACTAAAAATATTTCCCCTCAGGCGTACAACTCAACATTTCACTGTTTTATTAACAAAGACAATGTTTAAGAACAGTGTAAAAGACACTCGAAAAGGATTTACAACTCAAGCTAAGCTAACGACAAAACAAACCTCTTAAAAATGTGAAATTAAGTATACAGTTCTGCTTCCGTCTAAATTATGAATTAGCCACCCCAGAGCAAAATATTTATAGTTTTAATAGACATAAAGCTAGCATCCCCATCTCATAAAAAACACATCTGTGCTGAATCTGCTAGCTGGCTAACAGCAAACCGCACACAGAAAGTTTTATCTACAGTCGGCGGATTCAAGAATTGTGAGTAACGAAGTCACTTCAACAACAGATGAAGTAAGTGTATGACGTGTGATTTGAAGTAAAATACAATATAGTACAGTAATTATATGATTATAAGCATGTTGGTGAGAGTTTCAGAGGACTAACACGTCTCACAACTCAACAGGACTAACGTTAATGAAACTGCCATTATCAAAAGCCTTCGCGCTAGCTAGCGACTTACCTCCGGGTAGTGCTCAAGGTTGCTTTCTTCCGAATATCCTTCTATTTCCTGTGAGAGATAATTTTGAGCTAAATGCTATGGTTATGCTTTGTGAGGATAAAATAAAAACAATACAATAAATAATTTTGTGGAACGTCACTCTCCTGACAATAGAATTCTTCCTCTGTTGTGTAAAAACTCTCAGCTCGTGGTTTGATTCATGCCTGCATCCGATTGGCTGATTTGTAATGATGCCATCATTTTACTGGCCTTCGGTTGGTTGTTCCGTTCCGTTTGTTTTAAAGCGATCAGCCTTACGTTCGTCGAGCACTAGAAGGCGCTGAACATCTGCTCGACTTCTGTAAAATATTATTATTTTAGTGTGGCTTTGTAAAGTTCTTTGTAAAAAAAAAATAACAAAAAAAGGTGCTTATTATATCTATTTTTAATAGATTCATTTTAATAATCACATTTTTTATACATAAACATTTTTTAAATAAATTTTTTATTATTTTAAAACTTTCATTATTTTTTACTTATTTTAGAATTTTGTAAATATCTTAATTCATTCATACATTAATTTTCTTTTTGGCTTAGTCTTTTTATTAATCTGGGATTGCCACAGCGGAATGAACCGCTAACTTATCCAGCATAGTTTTTACGCAGCAGATGCTCTTCCAGCTGCAGCCCATCACTGGGAAACCATACACTCCGTACACACTCATTCACACACATACGCTACGGACAATTTAGCTTATTCACCTACACCGCATGTTTTTGGACTTGTGGGGGAAACCGGAGCACCCAGAGGAAATCCATGCAAAAACGGAGAGAACATGCAAACTCCACACAGAAATGCCAACTGACCCAGCCGGGGCTCGAACCAGCGACCTTCTTGCTGTGAGGCGATTGTGATACCCACTGCTTTATTATTTATTTTAAAGTCAATTATTTTTTTTTATTATTATGCTTTTTTTCATAGTTTCCACAGATCTATAGAGGACCTGCAAAACAATAAATAAATACGCAAATCTACAAATTAATGAGTAAATAAATCCATAAATTCCTTCATAAATAAAACCATAAATAAATAAATTAATTAATTAATGTATATATAAAATCTACAAATTCCTGCATAAATAAATATATAGACAGTTAATAGTGTAAATAGTTAAATAAATTACATGAATGTTGAAAGAATAAGAAAATGTACATTTGTTAATAAAATTAGATCTTCCCCCTCTTTAAAACGTTTAATAATTCATAAATAAATGTAGTTGCGTATTTACTTTTCCTTAGCTCAACATGCTAATGAGAGGGTGTCTATCAATCATCAGAAGTTAGTCAAAAAAATCAAATGCAAAATATTTCTATCGATCAACCAAAGATGGCACTAGGATCGCCTTCTGATGATTGACAGGCACCCTCTCATTAGCATGTATAGATGAGGAAAAGTTCAAGAATGAATAAAAGTTTGAAAGGGGCAATAAACTCTCAGTTTAGCATTTTCTTATTCTCCTAAAATTCGTGTAATTTATTTATATACCTGCACACATTTTAAATTATTTATATATTTATTTATGCAGGGATTTGCATATACATCTATTTATTTATTTGCATATTTATTTATTATATTTATGCAGGAATTTATGGATGTAATTACTCATTTATTTATATATTTGCCTATTTATTTATTTATTGTTTTTGCCGGATTCGTCCTCCTTACAGATCCCCTGCTTGCTCAAAATACATTCATAGGCACATGCTGAAATACTGTTTAGGCCCTAAATATTTGCATGAGATTACACTAAATTCATTAGCTGGAAATATTTGTCTCTGTGTAGTTATTTAGCAACCCTGCCCCTTGTGTAATTGAATTCAGTCTCAACACCTCTTACCAAGATGATGACTATGAAACCAAGGTGAACATTTCAGCAAGACAATGACCCCAAACACAGCCAAGAAACTCTCAAATGCTTTCAGAAAAAAAATATAGGTGTTGGAATGGCCCAGCCAATAACCCAACCTGTATCCAATGGAAAATAAGAACAAAAGCTCAGAGGTGGGTTAGAACTGTCTAGATTAAAACACTGTCAAAGTTTGAGAAAGAAAAAAATCACACCTGAGTAATGCCTACGACTTCATTCTCCATACAATAGGTGTCTTGAAGATGTCATTTCAAAAACAAAAGCCTTTTATACAAAACATTAAATGTAATTCAGTAGTTCAGCGCTTTCTCCTTGTGTCATTCCATTACAAATACATAATTGCTCTGAATTTTCCACCAGAATCTGACAATTCACATCAACAGCTCTTATAGAAATATATTTACCAGGAAAAATCTATAGTTAGTCACATTTGCAGGTGCTCAGTGAATCTGTGAATCATTAACCACTCAGGTCAGTTCGAAAAGCCAGTTATTCAGAAGATTTACTGAGAAACCCACAAACCAATATTTGTAATTAATCAGACATTTTATAGATCTACTCCCTAAATTTACATGAGAAAATATAAATCATTCTTGATTATAATTTAATATAGGGGATACTTTATTTATACATACATTTTTATGTGCAGTTGAAGTCAGAATTATTAGCCCCCTTTGAATTTCTTTTTTCTTTTGTTAAATATTTCACAAATTATGTTTAACAGAGCAAGGAATAATTCACAGTATGTCTGATAATATTTTTTTCTTTTGGAGAAAGTTTTTTTTATTTTTTATTTTGGCTAGAATAAAAACAGTTTTTAATTTTTAAACACCATTTTAAGGACAAAATTATTAACTCCTTTAAGCTATTTTTTTTCAATAGTCTACAGAACAAACCATCGTTACACAATAACTTGCCTAATTACCCTAACCTGCCTAGTTGACCTAATTAACCTGGTTAAGCCTTTAAATGTCACTTTAAGCTGTATAGAAGTGTATTGAAAAATATCTAGTCAAATATTATTTACTGTCATCATGGCAAAGATAAAATAAATCAGTTATTAGAAATGACTTATTAAAACTATTATGTTTAGAAATGTGTTGAAAACATCTTCTCTCCGTTTAACAAAAATTGGGGAAAAAAGAATAAACAGGGAAAAAATACAGTAGTCAACATTTGTGGTTCAAACGCTTTCATTAAAGTAGCCCTATCTGGGTGAAATAATTGTAAAATAATTATAATTGTTTAACATAAACATATTTATGTAAAAATGGAACAGCATGCCTATTCTGACCTGCACTTAGATAACAATTTATCATTAAATAGTGATCATAATTTTCTCTTGGAATGAATTATAAAGACATAAAAAATAAAAATAAAAAATCAAATAATTCTTGTTCAGGCATTTAACTTGACAGAATTATACGTAAATTATTATTACACAGAATTACGTTGTAGTTAGTGTCTAAAATCTTCTGCAAATCCTGCTAAAAATATATATATTTCCCAGCCATCTAACATAAAATAAAGAGTTTTAAGCTGTAATACATTTGATTGCTTTAATGCTCAAAACCCCTTATTCTGATCTGTGACCAGTAACTTAACAGCAAACAAAACCAGTGCATCCTGTTTCCAATCTAAAGGTTGACCTAGATCTTACTGCTTTTGCAGTATTCGGTGAGACCCTCCTGTTCACTATGAGCTGAATTAATTCTGACCTCTGATGACATCAGCGACGAGCATTTGAAGCCATTTTAATCCAGTTGTTGGGATTTGCCGGGAACAAAACAATAAAAAAAGCACAACAGGGAGACACATCTACAGATTGCACGCATGAAAAAATGTGACATTTCTCATTTCACAAGGTAAAAGACACAGAAAATAAACACTGTCCCATAAATAGAAGCTCAACTCGGAGTCCTTATGAAATGGTAACACAGGACTGCGAATGATTCCTTTGCTCGGGCAGCAGAGGTTTGACTTGGCTCATTTGGGTCATGGCCGAGTGGACCATCTTCTGCTTGATAACAGGCACCCAAACAAGTCCAGTCACCAGAAACATCAGCCCCACCGAAAGGAAGATTGGTCCTACTAAATAGGGCACATTGCCCACCTGGGTGAAGTACAGTAAGGATAATGCAGTGCCTGTCCCGAAGAGAAGACCTCCAATGAAGATGGCCAGAGCTGGCTTTTGAAAATGACTCCAGCTGCATTTCACTCCTTTGCAGGACTTCATTCTAGGGCACGAAGCAGCTTCAACGCTCTCCGTCCTGACTGCAGATATATTGGCATGCATGTTGATCTGCTGGAATGTAAGAGCAGTGATATGAGCTCAAAAACTTACACTCAGGGGCTTACTAAACTAATAAGCGAGGTAAGCAGCTGCTTAGGGCCCCGGGGAATTAGGGGGCCCCGACCAATGCTTAGAAGCCTATTTTAATCATATAAATCTTTTATAAATTTTCTATCATATGTTGTAAAATCTGTATATAACCATTAAGAGTATAGGTCTGTTAAAAAAAATTATATATATATATATATATATATATATATATATATATATATATATATATATATATATATATATATATATATATATATATATCATTGCAGTGAAAATTAACAGCTGCCAATTCACAAACAGCATTTATTCAATTCATTTAGTTGAATAATCATGAATTAAATTTGTTAAAATGTTTTTGTTTTTTTTAACATCAAAATATATTCACAAAAATGGCTAATTTAGTATATATAGTTGCAAATTATTTAGGTAAATGTTTTTTTATTTATTTGTGATTGTAGTGCATTTAATTTTACATTAGAAAGTAAAAGGTTCTGGTAATTATTAAAACACATAAAATATACTTTAAATATTTTTGTATACTTTTTATACATATTTTCTTTTTGGCTTAGTCCCTTTACTAATCTATGGGAACCGCCATATTTATTTATTTATTTTAATACTTTTTAACATGCACTTTATTTACAGTAATAATAATAATCTACAGAGAAAAAAAAATCTATACTTGAAGAGAATGTTTTGAGTTTCAATGCTAGGGCTCCCAAATCACCATGTCCGCCCCTGCGTACACTATTAGTTAAGAGACTTTTTAAAAGAAGCCCATTCTGTAAAATATGAATGATTATTTTAAGACATAATTTCCTATTGGATAGCTTCAAATGTGTTTCTTTGATTGAAAGATGTGTCAACTTTCTCAATTATTATTCAGTGTCACTTGATCCTTCAGAAAATCAGTGCAATATGATGATTTGCAATAAATTGAATTTATTAATATTAATATTATTATTATCGGTGCTGAAAACTGTTGGGCTGCTTCATTTTTTTTTTTTTGTGGAAACTGTTAAGAGTATTACAAGCTTCATTAGACAGGGACACATTAAACTTTATAATGAACAGATATGTAATTACACATGACCTTTGTTCATTAAATTACATATCTACAAAGTAAAATGCATTTGTTTACACAAAAGTAAGAAGCAGAAAAAAAGGTTTTCAACTGATAATTACAGAATTTATTATTAACCAATAATAATTGATCATAAGGGAACAGCAAACCAGAACTTCTGATGACCATGTGACAAGAATGAAGGATGGACTAATGGTGCTGAAAATGAACTTTGCCAGAGGAGTAAAGAAAAAAATACTACTTTTGATTAGAAAATTCGTATTTTATGATAGAAAATATGTTTTTTAAATCAAATAAATAGTCTTGGTGATAACAAAGTGCTTCTTTTAAAGACATCAAAAATCTTACTGATCCAAAACTTCTAACTAAAATCAGTAAACTACTCACACAAACACGTCAATCAAAAAAAATAAAGTAAACTTACTGCGAAAGCTCAAAGCCCATCAATAGTTATAAGGAAGCTGTTGTTCCACTTCTGTCAGCCGGTTACTGTATTTATCCACAAAATACAGTGGAGGGAAAGCCACTCCCTGTGGGTGTGACCATATGAACATCTGGAGCAGGACCACACTGTCCTATTTGCGTCCCTGTGTCTCCACTTAAATATAAAAATCACACTGCTACCGGTTTAAGCAGAGGGATAAACATAGCTTGTAACAAGCCTGTTTTACAAAGCATAGGATTTATGCCATTTGAAAACACTGAAAATATCATTTTAGCTTGAACACGAACACACACACAAAGTATTAGGAGATGTAGGGTTTATTAGTAAATGGATATTTCCGGTGCCTGATGCTGATTAGTCTGTAAACAGAGATTGAGTATAGGTTATCTTTAGGGCAGTTTTAGCCTGTTTATGGATGCATGTTAATTTTTTTCTAACAAATTTTCATATATTTTACTATTTTTCTTAATAATAATAATAATAATTATATATATATATATATATATATATATATATATATATATATGTGTGTGTGTGTTCTTTTTTATGAAAGTTCTTTTATAACTTTATATTATTTTAAATTCTTTTTAATTTCACAAATCTCTATGCGCTTGCTGTTTTTGTATATACAAGAAGTTTCTGGATTAAGGTGGTTAGATTTTATTTATATATTGTCCTTCTACAAGACCATTTATTTATTACCATGGTGAAACATGTAACAAGTATATTGTCCTTGTATAGGCAGATTATCTAAATGTCTCCATCAGAGATGCACAAACTAGGGCCTGCGGGCCAAAGTTGGCCCATTGTAACCTTTGATTTGGACCTGAAAAGAGAGTAAGAATGATAGGCAGGGATGGGCCCAATGATTTTAACAGAGTTTGTCATTTCTAGTTGAAAATAACATTTTTTGTTTGTTTTATTGCTGAGCAAAAAAAAAAAAAAAAAGAAAGCCAACTGATTTTTTTATTCAAATGTTAATTGAAAATATGTAAATAAATACTGTGTAAAAATGTAAATACTGTCACTCAACAAATAGAAGACAATGCAGAAGACATCTGCAGGCAATTCAAGACAAAATCAGATGCAGCCTGACTAGTACTCCATTCTGCTATAAATGTTATGACTGTAACAAGTTCATTATAAAACATAAGTGTATACTGTATTGGTTAATACATTAAAATGTTACAAAGCTATTTTAACAATTTTAATAAATAAATTAGGAAATATCTATGAAAACTATATTAACCTTCGGTTCACTAGCCTTAATCTAGTTCAGTTTTTGACCCTTCATGAAAAAAGTTTGGGCTCCTCTGGTCTAAATAAACATTCAACTTATTACCAACAGTGTAGTTTAGTTTGAGTCTGTTGTGAGACCTAATAAAGTAAATAATATAACTACACAAACTAGAGCTCATGTTTACATTATGATTGTAGATAAATGTTTTCTTATACTGAATTTTAAGCTAAGTGTATATACAGTGTGCATGTGAGGACATGTAGAGTAGGCTACTATAGCTTGCACAATAAATGAAAGCTACTTTTACTGCCACTACAACTGTGGCAAGACATGCTGTTCTGTGAACTGAAGAAATCTGGCTTCTATGTAAATTTAAAATGTCATGCATTTGAAGTGACATGCAAGAAAGTGTGTATTTACTGAAAATGATTCATTTAAAAAAAAGAAAATAAAAAAATATTCCACAAAAAATAAATTTTCCCCAATTTTATATTTTATTGTCATAGAAGATGCTTTAATAACGTGAACACGCTCATGCACTTTGCAAGAACGTCGTGTGAACAGAAACCAAAATGGGAATAAGCAATGGGAGACATGTACAACCAAGATATTAACATTTTGGTTTCAATTGGTTAATCATTCAAACTTTACTGCTCATAAATCATTTTATGTTAACAAGCAAATCTTGGTCCACATACGTTTACTGTATCTGCTGCCATTATATTTCTCTGATGGAAGCAATAAAGAAAACAAATTATAAAAATAAAAAGGTTTGGAAGAGAAATCTAAATCTCTTGCCATTAAACGTGTGCAGATTGATGAGGAACAGGTCATGGGGGAGAACCTAAAACAATGGCATCGCTGAGCTCTCAATATGAGAAAGCTGACACATGTGGACTTGATTTCATTTTCATTTGCTTAAAAACAGGTTTCTGTAAGAGAAGTTTTTTTAAGCTGGTCTTCTGGGAAGTGGAGGGGAGAAAGGACAGGGAGGGCTATGAAGTGAGCTGCGGCTCAAGCAGCATCTACCCCTGCCTCGGTCAGTCGATTCACAACCACCAGTCCATCCTTTCAGTCCTTCTCTGCAACAAGTTTCAACACTTTTCCAATGGCAATGGTTTTCCCTGCAAGACAAGAAAGCACAAATTCAACTGACACATTTGATCAAAAGGGCTCATACAGTTTTTTTTAAAAGCTGGAATCAAGAAATTTAAAACAGTCCCTCAACAATGTGTTCAATGTTAAATCCCTGCAAATTCAACTGGTGAGAAAGCAAATAGAAGTGACTAATGAACTGAAATCACAAAACAAAGGTCAGGATAGTGATTTAAATGACTCATTTTCACTGAGCGATATCGTTTGGTACACTACAGTCACTTTTCTTTAAATTTCCACTGTCAGAACTCCAGAAGAATAGCAAACCAAGCCACTTTTTGGGACCCTTTTGTAAAGGTATCTAGCACAATGGGTAGCATAGGATGAAGCTAGAACCATTGCTGATCTAGGTGACAAACCGAATTATATTGTACTGAAGTGAATCATAACACTTAGTGCAACAATTTATTAGATTGCAGAGTTTAAAAATATCACAAAGTAAAAACACAATGACTTTAGCTTTGTGAAATTATGCTACAAAAAAAACAAGCTACCAAAACGGTTGTCAGGCTGAATAAAAATGCTAATTTATTCTCCACCTGTAGGTGGCACTTGAAGAACAGCGGGAATTTCACTGGTTAGTGTGGCTATCAACGTAGCTGCACTAGTATTTAATAAATATACAGTGATAATCTAAAAACAAAATACCATTTGAATGATCTGAAAGACGGCGAGTTCTCATATCAACTAATGAATCAGCCCACTCCCAAATTAATGTTTAGGATTTTCTTGAAGTACTTCAACTACTTGCGACGAGATGATCCCAAGGATTCCATATCCGGGACCAGGCCATATCCTGAGCTGCTGGAGCGCTGAGTGGAGAGCATGAGTCTGATTCCAGCGACGCTCCAGGGACAGACGAGTCTTCATTGAGGCCATCTTCCAGCCTCAACCAAGGCGAATGAAGTTCTGCACAAGACTTTTGGCCAGCGGAGAAATTAAAATGGTCGTGCCCAACTGAGTCTGGTTCTCTCAAGGTTTTTTTTCTTCACTCCCATCAGGTGACGTTTTTTTTCCCTCTCCGCTGTCGCCACTGCCTCGCATGGTTCAGGATTGGTAGAGCTACGCATCGATGAATTTGCTCTTCAGTGTTTGAACTCTCAGTAATGATTAAATCACACTGAACTGAGCTAAACTGAACTGAACTTAAACACTAAAACCTGAACCACACTGTTCCAGTTACTATGACCATTTATGTGAAGCTGCTTTGACACAATCTACATTGTAAAAGCGCTATACAAATAAAGCTGAATTGAATTGAATACTTCATGCATAATGAGCAATAGGGCTGTGCTGAGAAAATATGTAATTGTGATTATTTTGAACAGATATTGCGAGTTTGATTTGACTGTTTTATTTTGTAGTCAAGCTTCATCTCAATATTCTGCTCAATTGCAACATTTCAAATCACAATAGGGATTCCAATTAAACAGCCCTAACGAGCAGCGAGTTGTTCTGTCTGTAACATGAGCCGGTTCATGTTTCTGCCAACAACTCTTTTTACAACTACAAGCAAATAACCCACAAATAAATACATTTAAAACAAATAAAAAAAAAAACAACATACGCAGGCATATTAAATGAAGTCCATGTGTAGAAAGTACAGATGTGTACTCTAACTTGTTACAGATGAAAATAATTTTTTGGACACTTTGAAATACAGATGTCCAAGTGATGGCCTAAAAACTGATTTTTAATTCTGCGTCAAGTGAACGTGTAGGGTCCGGCGCAGCCTCCGCCTGATCGTAGAGCCCTCACCAGGACTGACACGCACCTCTCAAAAATGTAACTACACGTCGCAATGATGCATAGCACAAACTCTGTGATTGGTCGGCTTGGTAGGTGTGACAAGTGTGGGTAGTGCTGAGAGCCGCAAGCCCAATGGAGCGAGTGTTTACAAGTGTTGATTCCCGTGAAGGAGCTCCAGATCGAAAGTTTTGTTTTGTGTTTACCTTACAATTAAAGTTATTGCATGCCCACCGGTTCCTGCCTCGGAATGAGCGAGTTTTAAATACTTGTACATTAAGGAAGCGTTCAGATAATTACAAAACACCAGCAAAGAAACTCGACACAGAGGAACATAAACCTACTGCCAGCTAGTGTTTTGAATGTGTTATTGCAGACAACAAACAGCATGCAGAAGTATGAATGCATGGCAATGCACAAGGCAGGCCACATGGGTCACTGCGATCACTCGACACAAGTATAAATCAGCCTTAAACATGCAGTATAATGAAAACAAGCCAAACACAAAACACTTTTCTGTTCAAACTAATTTAAAATTGAAAATGCCACAAAAATTGCAGAAGCATGAAAGAAATGAAGGTCAATTTTTGTACAATTTAATGCCTAATGTCTTATCCTACAGGAGTTCAGCCATTTCTGTGTGGTGTTCAAGCTGCCATTACAATGTGGCTTTTCAGGTCTTCAGGCCTCTGGTTTATGCACTTTGTACTATACAATTATTGCATTGCAGTTTATATGCAAGTCCTGAACAGAGACTGGTTGAAACTATTTTTAAGAAAAGATTTCTGACCAGCTGATTGATTTTTTTTCAAACATAAAAAAAGAAATTTAAGTTTTGCATTCACAACTGGTGATAACATGCACTCACCTTCATCTCGTAAGGTGAAGCGTCCCATCTGAGGGAAATCTTTGAAGGTCTCAAGGCAGATGGTCCCAGCTGTTCTCAGACGAGCAATGCACACCTGGTCTTGCTTGACAAAGCGTGGTCGTGTTTTGCTCTTGTCCCCCGTCTTTTTGTCTACCAGACAGATTAAGGCCTGGAAAGGGGCCAGACGTACATTAAAACCACTTTGAAACAGAACTATCTGTAAATGAGGGCACTCACCCAAGCTAAAGTGTGCAGGCTTATGCTGACAGATTTACTAAACAAGGGAATTTCTACACAAAATAGGACTGGTCCACATCATGATAAATAACATAACCATTTCTTTCTAAATTGAAGATGTTGTAGAAAAACAAACAAACATTAAAATATTTATTTAACTTACTGCTTTACAAACACCTCAAACTGATGAACATTTCAGAAATCTGTGGTATAAATAAATATTTATAAAACTTAAACCTTTTAGCAGCCATCCTGTATTGAACGGCTGTTATTTTACTGAGGGAAAATTATATTGAAATAAGTAATGTTATTGACCAGCCCTAGTTTAAACACTAAACTACTCATACACGTTGATGCAAGAACTAAAAAAAAAAAAGGGTGCAGCCATTACCGTAATTTGCACTTCTTCAATGCAGGTGTGGATATGAAGAACTGCGTTGTAACCTGGGCAGATGATTGACTTGTGTTCAATGATGACTATCTGAAAGTGGAAGAGACAATAGCACAATTCACTTGTGGTAATGTAAAACAATCCAGAAGAACCCAAGTTATCCAATATGCTGTTAATAGAGCTACATTTGTATTGAGAGTTCACAGTGAGTTACACGAGTTTCCACTGACCTGGGCATCAAATGTGCGCCCAGTGTGGCAAAGGTTCTCAGCATTGCAAAGGATGAAGCCTGGCAGAATCTCCTCTTCTTCAATGCCTTTAAGCCGCAGCTTCAGGTTCTCTCCTGGTCCGGCTTCATCCGTTTCAACTTCATCAGAGAGCAGACTCAGCACCTCCACAGTGTGCTGCACACAGCCACAGATACAACATTTAGCCATTTCAGCCATTTTTAAAACCTGATATTCTGAAGCGCTGCATTACAATGATCTTACCCTGTTGGGCATCATCACAAGTTGCTGAGCTTTACCGATTGATCCCGACTCCAGTTTCCCCAATATCACAGTGCCCATGTCCTGCAAAAACACACCATAGACAGTTTTTTTTTAAACCCTGCAAAGTGATTGGAATTTCTAAATTAAGCATCCACATGGGAAAAAAACAGCACATTCTTCCAAAGAAATACAAAAACTCTAATCAATTATTTATTTTGTCACCTAGAAATAGTAAAATTTGCCCAAATTAGAGTTATACACATATACTTAATCTAGGAAAACATGACATTAGGAATTATTATTAGGAACCCCCACCCACACTATAATTTTTGCTACATGTAAATGCAAAAGTGTTAGAGCTCAATATCTTAAAACAACTGAGAACACAGACAGAACTTTATAATTCCAAGAGCTAATTTATCTCCCATATTTTGTTGTCATAAGAGGATTTAATGACATTAAACACATGAATGCACTGTACTTGCCTTATATTTGTCTACAATGGGTAACCTGACTGGTCCGTCACTTGATCTGTTGAAGTTTGGCAAACTGTCCAAATGTGGAATGAATGGTAACCCTCTGTACACAAGACAAAAAAATAGTAGCACTCATTATTACACATGACATTTTAAGAAGTGGTTCTCAACCAGGGGCTGCTGGGCCAACTAGCAGTTCCTTAATGAAAGTTAAAACTATTAATTGTTAAGACTAGGAGCTAAATTCATATAATTGAAATACTAACAGGCTTCAAAAAAGTTTAATACAAATTAAACTGACTTTACATGGTTTACTAAAAGTTACTAAAGATGAGCCAGAAATAAACATCAGTCTAGACCAGGTATGGGCAAACTTGATCCTCGAGGGCCGGTGTCCCTGCAGAGTTTTATTCCAACACTAGTCAAACACAAGTGAACATGCTAATCGGTGTCTTTAAGATCACAAGAAATCTACAAGCAGGTGTGTTTGATTAGAGTTGGAGCTAAACTGTGCAGGACACTCGCTCTCCAGGACCGAGTTTGCCCACCCCTGGTCTAGACTAACATTACTCTTTCTATATGGTAACGTGTTCAAATGTGTCACAGGACCTCACCCCAAATGTGACAAAAAGAAGCCTTATAGTCAAAAAAAAAGATTTTAAACAATTGAAGTATTTTTATTATTGAAAATCAATGTCATACTTTTCAAAAAAAAAAATGATCCAAACAGACATTAGGAAGTTTAGCAGACCACTTACGTATACCAAGGGCAGTTCTCTGCAGGTTCCTTCAGGTTGGCCCCATTAAGTCCCGAACATGGCATAAAATGTACATCTTTCCTGGGATTGAACCCAACTTTCTTCAAAAACGGGACAAGTTTCTCCTTACATTCTTCGTACCTGTGTGCAAACAGTGGGGATAAAATTTCAAATATGTTTTTTTGCCTTTCAAAATAAGATCAGTCTAAACCTGTCACAATTACTGACTAACTGACAGTGGCTGTTGTTATCAAAAAAAGCTCAATTATTTGAGATTGCCAATCACAACAAATCCACAATGCAAACTTTCAAGGACATTTAAACTCTTAAATGCCAATCAAGAATCAACAAGCATAATAGTTCTTTATGTTTCAGACATTGTTACTGACAAATAATAAACTAAATAAGCTAGTTTTATTTTTGTGGAGACAGTAGGAAGAGAAGCTGTAACGAACAAGTGTCTTCTGGCATATTTACATTAGATCATATTTGAAAGTAGAAAAGTTAAAAAGAAATCTCAGCATTAAAAAAAATATATAATATTATTTGTGTTTACAAGTAAAATTGTACAAGTGTCATTATTTTTCACATTTTTTTAGCCAATTAAATTATTAGGCACAATTATCTACACAATGAATCATCAACACTGTTATAATAAATGACAGGCCTAGAATAATCTTTTTGTATAAATGTTTATTTCCTGACCTCTCTAGACTCCAGTTCACTGTTGGGTCATCCATTTTGTTTACAAGTACAATCAAATGCTTCACTCCAGCAGTTTTGGCCAACATGGCATGCTCTCGCGTCTGGCCTCCTTTCTCAAAGCCTGTTTCAAACTCTCCTTTCCTCGCAGAGATTACCTTCAAAGAGAGAGAGAGAAACAGACATCACAATTAATTTACAAACTGAAATGGGTGATTAAAAAAAAAAAAAAAAAAAAAAAAAAAAAAAAAACTAAAAACAGTAATTTCTGGTCTTTTGAGCCTGGCATCGGTATTCAAGCAGCGCCCTCTACTGTATCATTCACTCATCTAACCTGCTCACAGCTCAACAGTAAAACATTTTTTATGTGGAGATTTTGTGAATTGCAGACGGCAAGAGTGGCTATTTTTCTCATGGCTGTCCTTCAAAGCCTATTCATCACTATGACCCACCAGCACTGCCAGATCTGCCTGTGAAGCGCCACCAATCATGTTGGGCACAAAGCTTTTGTGGCCTGGTGCGTCCAGAATGGTAAAGTGCTTTTTCTCTGTCTCGAAGTATGCACGTCCAACTTCCACAGTTTTTCCCTTGTCTCTTTCCTCCTGGTTTGTGTCAAGGGCCCAGGAGAGGTACCTGAGAAAACCAGCAGACGTGTTTGATTATTTCCAAAATCACAAACACAATTTACTTAAAACAAACTGGAAAAAATAAAGCAAAGATCAAATGATCAAAAGCAAGCTAATAAAATTAGACAAAATATTTGAATGTACTTTTAATATCAAGTTCAATCTTGAAGTATGCACTGCGCTCTTGCTCGATTCGATTTTGGTGCATTGATCTTACAAACAGAATAACTCAAATGGTCATGATATGTATGCCTTCAGTAATTGCTTTATATTTCTTTATTTTTTACATTTGTCTGAAAATGAGAAATAAAGAAATATAAAGCAATTATTAAAGGCATGCAGATTATGACCTTTCAAGTACAATTTTGATACAAATAAAATGCAAGGTATATAACAGGTGGGAGTAAGTCACACATGTGTGCAAGTCTCAACTCATAAACTTAAGCAAGTCAAGTCAATTTTTGTCAGACTCAAGTCAAGTCACTGCTTATTTCAAGTCATAGCTTGGTCTAGCAAGTCACTTTCAAGTGAATCTAATCACACACACACACACACACACACACACACACACACACACACACACACACACACACACACACAGTATAAACTGTTATTTGAAATGACACTTTCATCACTAGTGAATCAGATGGCTTTTTGCTTGGGGAATGTGTGTGCTTACTTCAAAGCCATTAAAATATTATACTATTAATTAAACAAGACCCTAAATGTCAAAACCAATCTTAAAGTGCACAGGTACATTTTATGGGAGAAAAAATTGAATCAAAATGATATTTTTTTCTTTTATTACACACACAAAAAAAAAACATTATATTAAAAATAAAGATCATCTTCATTGAAGTCATTAGCCGCATTTCCACTATCGGGCCAGTGCGAGCCAGGGCTTTAATCGGGCCGGGGCGGGCCAATAGCCCGGGAGGTTGAGAAATGAGGCTGAAATCATGTCGCGTTTCCACTGTCGGGCTAAAGCTCACAGCGCGTCACGCAAACACCGCCCACAGAACGTCCCCGAATCAAACGTCACACAACCCGCCCACTTCAGCGGGAATGAGGCAGATAAAGCACACCCTAGAATCATCACGAAACGAAACCATTAAAATGAAGACAACCGAAACAAACAAACGACACGTTACTGTACAGCAGTACATGACATGTCTACACGCACAGACCTGTGTATTTCCATTCATTACATTTGTTTACTCGCCGACCGACTGCATTGTGCATGGAGTTCTCTCGCCACTAACGCAGGGACCCAACACAGAGAGCGCACACATCCATAATATAAAGCCACAGAAATTCTCCTTTATAACTCGATATGGCATGTATTTTTTAACATCCTTGTGTTGATAGAAGTCGTGTTAAGTTTTCAGCACAAGAGCGAGTAGCCTAATAAAATATAGCCATATTTGTTGCGCTCGGCAGCTATTCACTAAAACTCTTCATTTAAAGTTTCATTTATAAATTTAACCACGTCATATAAAAACATAAACACTTGTTTGAGGATATAGAACACATTTTGTGTTTGGACTTTCCCCCATATGCGTTTAAAGCAGCGAGTGCTGCGCAGGACTGAGTGACAGAAAAAAAGGTATAGGAGATTCTGCTTTCACTCACCCAAATAATGCTCTGTTTGCGCGATTTGATTAATATCATAGTATCCAAATACTTCAAAAATATTTACTTATATAAATATTTACTTTATATAAATATTTCAAACCTTCTCCGGTGTTTATTGTTTTTAAAAAATATCGAAAATCTTTTTTTTTTTCAGACAGGTCTTTGTAAAATGAAAGTTAGGCTATATGTGGCTTTAAAACGGTTTGATTTATGTATTTTATATAGGCTACCTACATTGTTCTAGCTAGCTTTTGTTTATTTTATATTGGTTAATTTATTTAATGTGATTTTATATATATCCGATATTTGTAATTTCTTTAAATTATATTTCAATATAGCTTAGACTATTTTATCAAGATATGACAATATATTGTTTAAAGTCTACGAAAGTGGGCACGTATTTTGTTAAGTTTTATGTCTTTCTGTTGTATTTATATGTGTATTATCTCCAAAATAATAAAATAAAAAAGCCGCTCGCGGCATAACAGAGCTGTGAAGGAGCGCTTTTGCCCGGTCTCACACACACACACAGGCATCTAAACGTGCACAAACAAACAAACATTTTAAACTTGACAAAAACTTTCGAAAACCTTTACTGTCTGATGTGTATTTAATATGGTGTAAAGATAATTATGCGTTATTGAAACATAAAGGAGGACGCAGCAAAGAACGTCACTATAAATTAAAACTACTTTATTATTTTATGCAGCAGCCTTACATTTAAAAGGGAAACATAAGGGTGATCATACGCAAAAAGACCCCAGACTATAAGGCTAGATGTTTTCTTTCCCTTATTTCTTTATTTGTTTGGCGCATGTACTCATGTGCGATCAGAAAACTGTCCGCCTCTCCTTTCACTCCGCCCCGAAGCCCCAGCTGGCCCTCCTTGGCCCAAGGTATTCGGCGGGCCGAAAAAGGCCGGCCGCTGGCCCCAAGAAAGCCCCGCTTTGGCCCGATTAGGCCCCGGAAGTGACAGTGGAAACCCCACTGGCCTTGGCTCGCCCTGGCTCGCTCGCTTTAGGCGCGATAGTGGAAACGCGGCTATTTTGTACATTTCAATAACAACAATAAAAAATGTTTTGATTAGTAATATGAATTGCTAAGAATGAACTGTAAAGGCAATTTTTAACCTTTAGATTCCAGATAATATACAAAGTCCATTTCACACATACGTTACAGGTAGGTTTTGAGATCCATGGTCTGAAATGGTTTCTTGTTTTTCCTAACTTAATTCTTCATTTTTCCCCGATAAATTGTTTTTAAAATGATGCATGAGAGTAAAAAAAAATGGAATATAGCATTTAACAGTGTTTTAATGCAATCTTTTTTTTGGATTAAACTTAATGACTTAACGACGATTTTTTTAAACCACAAAAAGGCATATCTTGTGGGTCTGCAGTGCGGGGATGCTGACAGTTCATGGGCGCACAAAATGAAATGAGTAACGAGAGAGGACTTCCCACTACATCAATGGCGGATGTTTGGTTAAATTAGGCAGATGCAAAACAGTGTAGAAGAACGATAATAACTGTAAAAAACTGTGTCACTAAATATACTTAGACGGCCCACCCAAGTATGGTATGTGTGGCAAGCACTGAGTCAAACTAAATAGTACAAACTTTGATTAGCCGTCTTGTTTGTAATCTTTAAACCTGTAAAATAGGCTATCTTTGGGAGCGCCTTCCATTCTCATCACCGCATTATCTGATGGCCGAATTGCAAATGATTCGTTCAAATGAATCATGTAAAGCGGTTCTTCTGAACCAAATGATCCAGTCCAGATCCAGTTAATACTGCGCATGCGTGACTTAGAACTTTGTTTTTAAATGCATAATATATAACAAACAGTTGTGTATTTAACAAAAACTAGTTATTTCGAGGCATTTAACTCACGTCCAAGTCAAGTCTCAAGTCGTGACAGCCAAGTCCAAGTCAAGTCTTTTTTGGATATTTGTCAAGCTAGTCTCAAGTCCTAAATTTTGTGACTTAAGTCTGACTTGAGTCAAGTCATGTGACTCCAGTCCCCCATCTCTGGTATTTAAATATATCTTCAAAGGTTTGCCCTGATAAACCTCTTATAACATTAATAATTGGTCAGTGAAAAAAAAACTTAGTACTGCCATTTCCACGTTTCTTCATCAAGTAATGCCCTTGAGTCAGTCTAGTGAGATAGAGATGACACTTAAAATTTATAAAACTTATTTGGGTCATGATTTAAAAGGGTTTTTATTCTGACCACAGACATGATCTAAAATAATTACATATTTTGGTGGCTGAGAAAAAAATTGAGCATAAAAATGCTAATCCTTTTTTTATAAAATGTGAAAAACAACATTCACAAAAGTGCTACACATTTCAGTTCTGTTTGGAGGGAATCTGCCTGACCGCCAGCAGAAGTTCAGGTAAAATAATATATTAACTTCAGTAATTACCAAGTTTCCCTGTTCTTCTCCTTGGCCTCTCTCTCATACTTCTCCAGAGTTCGTTTGTCCACCATTCCTGTTAAATACCTGCAGTGGAGAGCCGGAATTAGGCTATCAGAGATAGATGGAAAAACAAACAATATCTGCTAAAACACTGAGTCAGCTTTAACAACTCACATGATTTGTCCTCCAATAGTTGACTTGCCAGCATCTGAACAAACGGGAGATAAGAAATAGATAGGGTGAGGCCAGGACAGGTAAAAATGGTCACTACGCTACTCTCTAAAGACATTTTTAAAACATTCCCCAAGATGCTTTTGAGACAGACATGAACCGAGATGCCTTGATGGTAACTGATTAAAAATACAGAGGTTATATAACAAATCCAAACATATTAGAGCCAAGTCTGAAAAGTATCTCAGCAAATGGGTCCAATGATCCCATAAAGCCTGCTGGTTTTATGAAGATGAAATGTAAAATGTTTTTGTCAACAAGCAAATAACATGAGTTTGCAGAAAACCATTAGTATGACTTTTAATGTAGTATTAAAACGGAGAAAATTATGCTTTTAGAAGGGCTGCACGATTCTGGATAAAAAAAATTTTAAAAAAGAGAGAAAAAAAATTAGAATCACGATTTTTTTTTAAAAATAAAGATCACGATTTTCTTACGACTCTGTAAATGTAAAATAAACGTTTATATGAGTAGGCTATTATTATTGTTATTTCTCAGACATATGAATAAATAAACAATGAGAATATTAGGGCTATGTGTAGGGTGTATGTTGTGTTTTTGTATAGACTTGGAATGGTGGACTTGAGTGGACTTCAAATTTGTCCTGGTCGTTAAAGCACAGGCAAATGATTACAATTCTAAAGTTGAATTATTATGTTTGAGACATAATCTTGCCTTTTTTTACTGGTAAAATAAGACATTTGTCACTATTGGATTCTCTCTTGCATTATAATAGACTGGAGTAGTTATTGACAACATGTATTCTCATACACAACACTGTTCGCTATAAAAGGAAAAACATGTCTAACGATTGTCATATTCATAAATCTAAAAAGCAATTTGATCATTTAAATGGTGTGGAAGAATTTGGTTTCTTGTCACTGCATTTTTAAACTTAAAAGGTAAAAAAAAAATGTTATAGTTCATGCCAATATCTTACATAATATTTGTATTCACTTATTGAAAAAAGAAAACTGCTTAAGTTTTGAATCACTCTGTAGAATATGACAATTACTTTTGCAGTACCGACCAATATTGAAGATGAGTGACGTTCTTTATTAGTGAATCTTTTTTTTTTCAAGTGCAAATTTCTAAAAGGTTCTGAATTATAATAAATTTACTTAGAAAGCTAATGACAAGGTACTAGTATAAAGTCTTATATTTTGTGAAAATTATCAAAACTAAACTAGTTTGACTAAAAAAAAAGAATAACAAATGTCAGCCAATGATCCGAAAAACATTCGTACAAATATTTGTATTACGATAAACTCAATTTTTTTTAATTACTCAGAAAAGACTGCAATTTGTATCAAGTGTTAACATATTGCTTTGAGATTTAAAAAAAAATATCTGTATTGAAAAAGAAAAATTAGGTAATTGTGAACTTTCTGTAGTGCATTTAATGGAACGACTTTAAAACTTTCTGCTCTCTTTGAAGACCCTCCTAAGACCTTAATTGTGGAAGAGTGAATTAAAACAAAGCAAGGTTACTGAAACTATTTAAAACTATTTAAAATCAAAGAAAGATTAAGTTATTGCAATACAACTAGAAAAAAAATGGCACGTTATAAATTGTAATGAGCAGTTTTTCCAAGAGACTAATATCTGAAATATACAAAGCTCTAATTCATGTACTTCTTACGTTGAGAGTTTAAACAGTGTGTGTGGGGAAAAAGATTTAGAGCTCGAAATTGAAGATACACATTGGTCTAAAATATGTAACAGTTTGTTTTCTAAATGTACTTCATTGAGTGTTCATGAACTCAACTATAAATACATTAACAGAGTTTCTTACACCCTTAGGTGCAAAGGAACATTCCTTCATTGTTTCTGGTATTGTGAAAAAAAATCATCTTTTCTGGATGAAAATACATCGTTTTCTACAAAGTTTTTATTTGTTTTATGGTGGAGAAGAGAATGTGTTGGACTCCCACACCAAGCATTTGTTTTTAATCTTGATTTATCTGACAAAGAAATGTAAACTTTTATTGTGGTCATCCCCTCAGGTACCCTCCTTTAAAATTTGTTGTTTCAAGTATGTACGCCATTTCCACTCAATAAATTCACCTGTGACATACATCTAAAGTCAGATGACTTTTGGCAGCTAGACACCTTTTTGGCATTACATTAATAATTTTTCCTGATGTTCTATTATAAGGTGTATATTTTAGCTTCTAGCCTAACTGTATTATCCTGTTTACTAATTTATACATTTCCCATTTTTTCCAACTGTACAGCTGAGACTGTATTTGTATATGCTGATGTATTAAAACAACCAAGTAATAAAAAAGGCATGTAATAGTGTAATAATGTTCACTTGTATAAATAAACGCAAATGTATGTGCTGCCATGAACAAAAGAGACATTTTTAAAAGTCATCTAACCAAACTAAATCTGCCTTAAGTTCATTAGAAACATTTTCAGCAGAAAATAAAAAGAAAAGTACTTCATGAAAACGCAATACACAACACTAACCGACATGGCCAATGAAGACCACATTAACATGTTCCTTCTTGGGGGCATTTGGCTGTGTGGGGACGACTTTAGGTGTTGGCACTTCTTCCTCCTCCTCCATTCCCTCCTCTTGAGGCGAGTCTTCTTCAGGCTGACCGCCGTCTCTTGCAGGGCCTCCTGGTTCAGCCTCGGCCTCGCTGGGCTCACTGCCTTTCTGCTCCCAGGTGTCATCTGTGGCCATCTCTGCATCACCGTTCTCCATGGGTGGAGCTGATGTCAAAACCAACATGATCATTTAATACCATTTACTTACTGCTGGTCATGTGTCAACAACTTCAGTCATTTCCTTCGAACCAATGCTGGCCTGTTTGGTGTCAACATTATTGTGCCAAACGCTATTTGGAATTACAACATAGCTAAATGTATAATCAAAATGACAAGAAAGCAAGAGTATTAAAATAGAAATCTCAAAACTATATAGGTATAACAAGAGATGCACCATGTTGAAAAAATAGATATATTTCTATTTTTGGGAGATGGCTTTGTTGGAACACTCATCCCCATTGAAAATTATACAATAAAGAAAAGCAAATTGGGCAATTGACATTTGCAGTAAAAACTCAATTTTTGACAGAGAAAGTATACATTCACATTATATTGAAACATTTGTTTATATTTTCCAGAACAGCTAACCGCAGAGTTATGGGAGCAGAAAAATATCAATCTGTAAACTTTTTAGATTTTAAAAATTAGGGAAATACATGCGTCATGGATGTGACCAAGAAAGTCAGCGAGTTTGCAATATACAACATAATTTGTAGAAATTCTGCAAATTAAACTGCACAATCCAAGAGAAATAATCAAAGAGATAACTGTACATTCAGACCAAAAGCAGTGAGAACGTCAAAGTAGCCGGAAGTCATTCATTTTCAATGGGAGCCAGCAACGATAAGAAGCGCATCTTCGCTGGTGTGGGCATCGAGGAGAGATAAAATCAGGTCAACTTTATGGTAATGAGCTATGACGCGGTTCAGCGGCAAGAAATTAGAATGTATTTTACAGATGTATTTTGAAGTACTGTAAAATATTTGCTTACACAAAACAATTTCTGTATTTTGGTGAAACCTTATTTTTTCCATGGCAAGGTTGAAATTTGCATGAAATTGCTCCATTAACTTTTAACCCCATTTAAAAAGCTTGTAATGATTGTATAATTTAGGAAAAATTTCATCCAACATCAAGTTCAGCAAGTTTATTTGTAATTACTTGTGAAATGTACAAGCAATTTCAGAATAAATCCAAACCAAATTCTTTACCCTATAATTTAAAAGTAATTGTGTATAGTTGTAATTTTCATTCAAATAAAATATTAAGTGATAAAACTAATAAATAAAATTAAATACTTAAAATAAAATATAAGAAAATTAATGTTACAGTAAAATTATAGAAAAAGAATATTTCACTTTTAATTATCAGAAAGTAACTCATCAAACTTTCATTTCGACAAGCCTGAAAGAAAGGTGCTACCAATCTCAAGGTACCAAAGTTTGATTTTCAGGATTGTAAATGTCACATTTAAGGCATCCAAATGCTCATTTAAATAATATTGTGCATAGCACCAAACATTTGTCTTAGTGTGAACAGGATTTGGAACAAGTTGCAGAATCATCCCTATGATTATAATCATTATTACAGGGATGTGAAAAAAATGTGGTTGTGCATCTCAGCATTTGCTTACCCTCAGGCTCTGCTACTTCCACATTGGCATCTGTATCGGGACCTGCAGGAACATAAAAGGCTTATTTTTATAGCGTTAATTACACATGACAGGCTGTTTGCTAAAAAGAATCACATTAAAAGGACAATTGTACATCACAATTTAACACACACACACACACACACACACACACACACACACACACACACACAACCAACTATGTAAAACAGTAAGTGAACTATCTTCAACTTATGGGTAAACAACAGCAACAAAAGAAGTTAAAAGCTCCCAATTCTCCCACAAAACTTTGGCTGAACACTTCTTAGTTCGTGATGAGGCAACAAATAGTCCTGTTGAGATAATTACTATGTAGACTTAATCATGTGACGTATGGGAAAATGACATCAGTCGTTTGAGGTGAAGCAATATATTGTTATTGTATTTACATGTTTGTCAGCTGAAGTGAATCTTTAATTTGCAATATAACCAAATTTTGACTTTGTTTTCCATTAAAAATAACAGACAGAAAAATGCTTTATATAATAAGTATTATAACAATAAAAAAACTCTGTTACTATTGACCATCTACTTGAATAACAAATCAACCAAATCAAACCAACAAAACTGATCAACTTGTGCTCAATTGCATTTGTTCTACATCATGAATATCATATTAACCCTATAACCGCCTACTCATTTAAAGAATGACTGTTTTAAATAATGGTTTACACACACACAGCATTGTTGGCTTACAAAAACAAATAAAAGACAATCAAACAAACAATACAGTTGCACTACTACACTGGATTTTGGTTTTATTGTAAAAAAAAACACACAAAACAAGAAAACATTTTCAATGACAATCTGAAATATTTCATGGCATACTTCAAAAAATAAAGATGATTTAATGTTCAAAAAAGTTTTATTTTGTTTGTTTTAAATAAATTGGCTTTACATTTAATATTTTCAGATTTTTCATAGTATGTTTATTCATGCTGTTACTTTTACCATAAACCAGCATATCTACCATTTGAGGGAGGTTTATGTTTTAGAAATTATGGTAAGTGTTGAAATAAAATGCATAGAGTGTGTTAACTAGTGACATTAGGAGTTTTTTCTTTCTTGGCGAGGCAGTTAAAGGCAGTTAGTTCTGTAAAACTACAGAAAAAGGCACTCTCATCCTTTAAAATTACATATTTTCATTACATGTCATTAGTACTATTATTATTGTCAATCAGTGCCGCAAATTATCTTTGAAAATGACATTTAATGCAATTACTTGAGACAATATATTGCCTATTAAATGTAGATATAACTAGCCTAATGACTATAAAAAAATTTGCGTGACTTTTACCTTCATTAAATGCAGTAAATACATTGATAAACCACCTTGTTAAAAATGCCCAATTTTAGAATTTTAATACAAAGTTGGAAAAGTTAAATACACAAATCACATCATATTATACCTGCTTTACACGCTACACTGATCTTTCTAAGACTTTCAGCGTATACCTTATAAACACAATGTAATCAAATACAATAAAGTCAAACAGGTGAAAACTTGTAGCAACTTGACTATAGTGAAACAAAATTCACTGCTCATTCATTAGCCATCTGCTTAGTTTACAGACCAACCTAAACTAGATAATAAAATAACACATTTTCAATTCTCCAGTGTCATGATGTGAGTGGATCAGGGCAACACCACTTTCGTTGCTAATCCACGACAGAAAAACAAATAATGGTACATTATGCTTGCAGTAAAACAGCACGAGGGGGGGCAAACGCCACCCTTTGACAAACAAAAAAAAATCAGCCAAATGAGGCCCTTCAAACAAAACAATCAACCTACAAAAAGAAAAGAAACGGGTGATTATGAAGCGTCAGGCCTCACTTTATGTTCATTTAACGTTAATATCCGTTTTGACGATCTCTCCATGTTGCTAACGATCACGTGTATTGGTAAAAACAAAACGCCACGACTGAAGCTTCAGCTGTGTAGTTAACTAAAGAACTAAGTTAACTAAACCCCCTTTTAGCTCTTCATTATCGGACAGAAAACAACGTTAGAAGTCTAAAAGAGGTCTGAAATCACCGGCATACATGGTCTCCGCCAGACTGATACACGTTCTCGCAAGAGCGCTTACTATTGTCGTGTTAATAAACACTTGTTATTCACCTCGACTAAGTTTTCCAGCTTGTTAACTTGCAAATTACACGTTAGCCTCGTTTCCGCTTCGAGCCGTTGACGGTAACAGGGATGTAGCATCCGTGCTAAGCTCACGCGAACAGGCATGTGTGCGGCTAACAGCTAAGGCGGCTAACAGGCGTTAAATAACCGGGAACTCACCCGCCGACTCCACCGTCTCCGCGGAGCCCTTCTGCTGGAAAGACGGGACGAATACCGCGGCGTGCACGTTCGGGACAAACGGCTTGGCGTCCACGTTTAGGCTGGTAAGAGCCTTGGAAAGTTGCACGTCGACCTGGGCCTCGCCATCGTCCTCCTGATCCCAGGAATCAGGGGCAGTGTCTATCGCGTCCATTGCCACACACGCGCTTTAAAAGCCACCGACTTGATCTTTCGCGGGTCCGGCCTTTACCGCCTTGAGGTCACCCGTAAAACTTTCCGCTAGTGGCGTGTGGCCTTCCCCCCGATCGGTTGAACTCGGACAGCCGGTGTGTCTCGGCGAGGGGCGAGAGAAAGGGAGGTTTGACTAAGCACTCGGAATGAGTCCTCGTGTGCGCTTACGACTCGCTTGACCTCGCGGAGCAACAGCCCGAGGATTTCTGGGAAACGTAGTTGTTTTGCTGTGCGGGACAGGAGGCGCGTCGATGATAAAACTACATTTCCGCATTGTGGATGAACCCGAGCTTTTGCTGACTTCTTTTAAATAATCCATTTCCGTTCTCCATAGTCATAAAACTCTTTAGAAACTGTATTGTTATAGCTTAACTTTGAAGTCGTTTTATTAATTTGTGATGGTTTATTAAGCAAGCCATATTTAAATGGTCATACAGATAGGAAAGTTTACTTGGAACCTTGAGAGTGTTAGGGCGGCCATGAAAATGTGTTGAGAAAAAGCAAAAATAAATAAATAATAACGTGTCTTTTTTATTCCAGTTAATGAAAGTAGAATTAATTATTGTGATTAATAATATTAGGTACAATTGAACAAGATTATTAATCCAAAACAGTACAAAAATATTAAAAATGATATTGTTATAATCTAAAACTATTCAAATTATAAACATATTTTTAAAAATAGATTTAAAACAAAAACACATTTATATAAATTAAATTTTTATCTTTCAAACAATGCTTTGGGCCACTTTTTATATGAAAAAGCAACTTTAGAGAACTTTAAAAACTTTAGAAACATTTTACATTTGAAGATTGTGGTCATGAGCCTAAGAACGATCATATTTGGGGATCCATGGCATCTGCAATAAAAATATTTTATTTAGAGATTTTGTGCTATCTATCTATCTATCTATCTATCTATCTATCTATCTATCTATCTATCTATCTATCTATCTATCTATATATATATATATATATATATATATATATATATATATATAAGTTGAAGTCAGAATTATTAGCCCCCCTGTTTTAAATCAGCACATTTTTTAAATGTAATGGTTTTAATAACTCATTTCTAATACCTGATTTATTTTATCTTTGCCATGATGACAGTAAATAATATTTGACTACATATTTTTCAAGACATTTCTATACAGCTTAAAGAGACATTTAAAGGCTTAACTAGGTTAATTAGGTTAACTAGGCAGCTTAGGGTAATTAGGCAAGTTATATTATATAATGATGTTTTGTTCTGTAGATTTTTATAACGGAAAAATATAGCTTAAAGGGACAAAAAAATAGGACTTTCTCCAGGAGAAAAAAAATGTTATCAGGCATACTGTGAAAAATTCCTTGCTCTGTTAAACAGCATTTGGGAAATATTTAAAAAGAAAAAGCAGTTCAAAGGGGGACTAATAATTCTGTCTTCAACTATATACTACATATTATATATAACTAAGCAAGAATTTTTTGTTGCTGTGTAAGAGAGTGTGAAAAACCCTTCAAATTCTTTAGTACCATTTAGTTTATTATCATTTACATCACTCCTCATTGTAAAACAAAACTGCAATTATAAAAAACCTCTATATTCTTCCTTTTGACACAATATTTCAAGTCAGTACTCATCTTCCCCAAAGGAAAAAAAATCCCAATGATTTATTGCACCAGTTAAGACAGAATCATTTTGAAAAAGACGAGCAGATCTACAATTACATGATTCAGCAAGGAAGCACAGTTATGAAAAATTAGAGCACTTTATGCCCAAGGAAGGAAGGATGAATGGACGGAGGGATGGATGGATGGGTGGGTGAAAGGATGGATTGGAGCTGTAGTGGACTTCTTATGGATGATAACTCCTACAACATTCATAGCTAAACAAAACTACATTATTTCCCCAGTAACATTTTATTAATGTGTGTGTGTGTGCTAAAACAATTACCATTGGTGTAAATCAAAAATAAAGATTTTCATTTAAGTATATTACTTTTAGCCTTCATAAACATCCAAAGAAAAACGTAACAATTACTTGAAGAGACATCTCTGAAACATTCTTCACAGTGAATACAGTGTAATAATCGTTTCACTATTGGTAAAGCCAAAAGTGCCGGATGGATTTCTGTCTGATTTGAACTTCTCTCAGACTTGGACGACTTCTAGAATAAATAAATATCCTGCTGTTCTGATTAAAGTGTGACATTCTGTACATAAAAGTGCAATAAGGCTATCATTTGATTAGAAACAGCTGCATGAGTCTTCAAGCGTCAACCTTTTCCTTCCTGCGCATCTGCCTATGGAAAGTACATAAAGCAGCTTTTGGCAAACAAGACATTTTGACATTAATAACCATGACGGTAAGGCCACAATAGCCCTTTCGTTGTGTAAATAACAAGCGGAAATGGATCAGAAAAAAACCTGTCAGACAGGCCTACGGATGGATAAGCCTAAAAAAAAAAGTAACTTAAAGTATGTCATCCACAATGGAAGCACACACTGGCAGTGCACATAAAGAACTGGAAGGAGACCCTATAATGTATCTATGATTAACCAAATAAAAGAAAACTAAATGTGCAACTGATTATAACGAATAATAGGAGATGATACGCTCACACGTTATTTTCATTTTCACAAAATTCCAGTGGTTTTGCACTTAAAGCTGCTTCTTAATTTCGAGAGTGGTTTGCTCAAGGCATCGAGGTCGTGGATGCATTTAATTATTTTTTCATTAATATAGAGCATCTCTTTTTGTTTTCGGAGTGGTCTTATCTGATGGTCTCCACGCTCTCTGCTTCTTGTCCCTCTGGTACTCGCTGGTCCGCTATAGCCGTTTCCTCTAGTATGTGAGCGGGACGTTCCTGCGGGACCTCTGCTTCATCGGCAGCCTGTGAGTGTAGAGTTTCCCTGAAGGATTCTTCAAGCTGGCTGACAGAGCTGGTCTCACTGATGGAGTCTGATCCCGCTCCCGGCCGCCGGAAGAGCTTCTGGCCTGTGAATCACATGCTTTGATTAAATTGAGAGTTCTGTAAAATTCAATGAAAAGAGCTAAATGTGATTATTTTGTGGACATTGAGTTAATTAGGTGTAATTAAAGTCATGCTGATCTGAGGTGGAGATGTTAAGGTTACCTGGAAAGCGTCTGGTGTTGGCCTTGGGGGAATCAGGAGAATCTTCTTTCCTCATCTGGGCTTTTATTGAATAAACTGGCTCAGTACTGTCCAGACAACCTATGGAGGTAAAAAAAAAAAAAAGATACTATAAAAAAATTAAAACTACTATGTTTTTTTTTTTTTTTACACTTTTAACTTGCTTAAGTGTGTAAATGTTGCTTGCTTTGAACTTAAATTCACTTACACTACCTGACAAAAGTCTTGTCTCTGTTATTCTAATTTCCTTTGTTCAACTTCAGAAAACAAATAAAGATATTTTAGATGAAATCTGAGAGCTTCTGTTTCAAAATTGTATTCTGCCATCCGATCGACCAAGGAAGAATCAATAAAATTCCATCAGACTAAAATGGGAGAGAGAATCCAACCTAGTTATCTCAGAGGAAGATTGGTTGAATATCTGCTCAGTACAGGCTACCTCCTCCAATTCTGGTATGTGGAGAGATTTTTGCTGGAAGAATCTTACCAGATACTTTATAACCCCCAAATTAACATACATGCAAACACAGGAGAAGGACAGAGGGCAGTGCTGGAGGAAATGTGGAGAAGACTTGGCAAACCACTTTCACATATTTTGGAGTTGCCCAGCCATCCAGTCATATTGGAAGGACGAAAAGCAAGTTATACGTAATATTTTTGGTGATGATGTGGATCTTTCTTTTACAACAGTTTATCTGGGAAATATTGCAGCCAATCTAATGGTAAAAGACAAGTACTTATTAAAAATACTCCTATCAACCAGTAAGAAAACTGTGACTCGAAAGTGGCTACAACTGGAACCCCCTACAAAATCTGAATGGTTGGATATCATATCTAATGTTCAAAATATGGAGAGGATTACTTTTCTTTAAAACTACAAATGGACAAATACCTGCAATATTGGGAGAAATGGATTGTACTTATGCCTTTACAGAGTGTTTTCTGATTTATATATGTATTTGTTCATGTGTTAACTTACTTTTTGTATCAATGATTTAACTGTAAACAAACGAAGCTCCAAGAACACGCTTGTGGGCCAAAAAAACCTATAAAAATGCTGTTGTTTGCCTATGTCTTCTCTTCCGTGTCAAGTCAGAGTTCGCATTTACTATGGGCAATAAGACACATTTGCCAAACATGCAAGCACAGTATTGCACTTAGTAAATGCACACTCTGATCTGATGTGGAAGACATTGTTAAACAAGGTCGTTTTTACAAGTTTTTTTTTTGCTCACAACAGTGCTCTTGGAACTTCCCATGATTACAGTTGAACCACGGAAGTCCCATTTAATGTATTGACAATGTTTGTGGTTCATTAACATCTCTGAACCATTGTTGTCTATTGAGACAGCTCCCAGATTTCATCTAAAATATCATAATTTGTGTTCTGAAGATGAATAAGGATGATTGTAACAACAAGAGGGTATGTAATAACAACAGAATTTTCATTTTTAGATGAAAATAATCTAGAAAGCTTGAGGTCTCCAAAGGGAGTATTTCTATAAATCAGTAAGCATTGTTTATGAACTTGAACAGCTCAGTTGTAATCTCGGGTTTTCTTCCAGAAACATACACATCACAATATCCTGAATTTCAGTAATTCACACCCAAGGCAAGCACAAGGAGGTGAGGCCTGGGTGAGTCATTTTAGTAGTCTGTTGTCTTGATATCGAAGATATGCTGTTTCATTAATCTAATATACTGATACATGACATTTCCTCTCAAACTGTTGACATTCACAGACATAACAAGCCTACTGCTAAATGCAACAGCATGACATTCTACACTGAGATGTTTACATACTCAGACTCAGAATAATGTTAAAACTGTTAATACCTTAAAGTCAGATGGTATTTGTCACACCGTACAAGTCAAGAATACTTAATACTGAAGGTCCCTTGAAATTGTCATTAAAATGTTTGTGCCTTACATATATTTTTGGTATACAGTAATTATACCTTCAGCAAGGTTAAACGTTCTTCCTTTGACAGAGGCCTGGACCGGGGAGAACCAGTTTAGCACAGAGCTCACCAGAGGAATTTGTCGAAGTACGCCCTAAAGAAATTACACAGGATTATTTACAAATTAAGATAATTAAATATTACTGTTTATTACATCAAAAAATAAATAAATAAACATTGCAGTACATAAATTCCAAAAGTACTAATCATTGATTATACAACATCAATGGCACCATTAGAATGATGCCATTTTTTTTTTTTTTTTAATCTTAATTTACACAACTGCATGGTAGATCAAACTTTTAAATATACATTTTAAAAACAATGAATAGACATCTCTGAAACATTCCTCGTAGGGAGAACATTGTAATGACCATTTTAAGTATTGGTTTAGCCAAATGTTTGATTTTGTATTCTGCTGCCCTCCAGGATAATTATTTGTAAAATAGACCAATATACTGCAGTTCAGATAAGAAAGCTCATATTTAAATGTGTACTTGGTTGGTCTTACTTTAGCTTTTGTAAAAAATGATGATATAAAAAAAATAAAAAAATGACCATCTGAACCAAGCATTGTATTTGATTTACAGTCCTGTGCTAGAATCCAGTAATACAATATATAGTGGCACAATCTTGTGGGCACTTCAAAATACCATAAACTACTTTATTTTTTCTGGCCTACTGACAACACAATTAACTGGGTAATGCAAATCAAATGTTAGCAATAATGACAAGATAATAATATTGCTCTATTTATAATAACATTGTTAACTTCCAGTAAATACTGTAGACTGGAAATGACTTTATTATAAGTGCACATTTAGGTTTATAAGTCAGACTCAAAATAATGTAAATACTCACCTCCTCCATTAGTTTTTCTTCATTTGCTTTCTGAAGCTGTAGTTCAGCTTCCTGAATGCCTTTTCTCACTACCTCTGTCATGTTCTCAAACAACTAGCAACAAACATAAACACATACATTATTGATCCAGTTATATACAGGGGTGAAATAAGTATTGAACACATCATGTTTTTTCCTGGTAAGTATATTATCTAAAGGTGCTGCTGGTATGAAAGTGTACCAGATTTGGGAAAACAACCCAAATAAACAAATAAAACAAACAAAGACGTTTTTACAGAAATTAGTTAGGCGTACTAACAAAGGAATGACAAAAGGTGAAATTACTGAACCACTGAAATGTATTTCATACACTGTGTAAAATACTTTTGTGGTATTGACAGTTTCAAGACACTTCCTATATGGAGAATGAAGTCACAAGCGTTGCTTAGCTCAGTCCTCCCCCCATCCCCCACCAAAAATTCAACAAAGTCTTTAAACCTTGATGGTCCCAAAAAGTTTTTATTTTCTATTGGATTTAGGTCAGGTTATTGGCTGGGCCACTCTATTTTCTGATACCACTCGAGAGTTTCCTGGGGTGTGTTTGGAATAATTGTCTCGGTAAAATATCCAACCTGGTTTTATCTTCATCATCTGGTAATGTAGGTTTTTAGACTGAAGCAGCAAATATTAATTTACATCTGACGAGGAGCAGGGCTGCCAAGTAACCACTGAGATATTTCAGCTGCTGTCTGGGCTTTCCATGCCTTCATACATGTGACATGTTCAATATTTATTTTACCTGACACACACACTTGCACACAGACATAAACCAACATACATATACCTTTCCACTTTCTTCAATGTCTCTACCTAATGACATTATAGTTTCCACCAGCTCTGCAACATCCAGGTCTTCTGTTGCAATTCCAATAAATATGCAATTTTTCTCTTCACTAAACTCAGGACCTGCATGCAGGACAAACGATTTCAAGTGAATATGCATTAAAAACCACAGCTGTGATTCATGAGAAAAATTCAGTCATTTACCACCAGAGAAGTTGAGATCTGTGTCCAGCTCCATCAGTTTCTTCAGCAAGTCACTGTTGATCTTCTCCACCCTGTCTTGTCTTTTGTCTTCATCCAGGTCTGTGGTTCTGGGCTCAAACCTGATTTAAAACAAACAGATAAAAGAACCTGTTTGGCGATGTAGAAACGTGCAGTAAGAAGAGTTTTTCTTTTATTCTGAGCTAGTAAAGATCTGATAACAGTAACTGTAACTTATTGCTGCAACTCAGCTGGAAAAGTAAATCCTACTTTCAATTCCCAGAGAACACAAAACTGATCTGTTCACACAAAGAACCATAATTGAAAAGAGCACCATAAAAATAATAATTTTAGTGGCCACAGCAGTGCAAAATAACAATTTGTTTATTATAATCATCTGCTGTAGATTTATAGTTTGCGCTTTAAAGTTGTGTAGAGGGTGCTGACGATGGGTCTCATTCAGCAAGCATGCAGGTATACAAGCTGGTGGATTAAATTTGTGTAAGCGTGTTTTCATTGACAAATGTCATACAAAAATATATATATTATAAATTATGAAAAAAATCTATAGGAACAACTTCACCTTAGAATACTCCAAATTCAATATTAGAACATGTTTAGGATTAGGGCTGCACGATACTGGAAAAATCTGACATGCCTATATATTCGTTTCTGTGGTATATATTGCGATATGAATATATTAATACCGAGGTATTACCGTACCGTGAAATTCTGATACCGTTACATCCCTAATGCATACGTACATGCTGTGAACTAGGCAAGAGATTTTAATGTGAATATAACGATCAATAATCTATACAAGAAGTCAAATTAGTGAATACATTTTTTTTTAAATTCCTAAATCCTTAGTTTTTTGGTGTCACTATCATTCTATTACAAATATCATTAAGTTACATTTACTGTGTACAAATCCATGCCAGAAAATATTCAAACGTTTTTAATCAAACATATTTACACAGTGAATAAGAGAGTAAAAAATTAGGGACACAGCCAAAGTAATTGACCGATCTTATAAATGGATTAATTTTGAATCAAAGCCTCGCTTTATTTATTCACACAAATAATTAATTTGGAACTCAAGCGTTTATGATTATGTCAGCTGATATTGTGTTATATTGGTGTTATAATACTAGATTATGTCAGCTAATAAAGTGTTAACCATATTATTATACTATAAACATGTAAACTGTTAACTTCTACACTTGAGACTCACCTCACGACACCAAGACCCGGCCAGTTGAGGTCCTCGATGTATGAAAGAGAGGCCTGCTGGAGCACCTCATCTCTGAAGTCCTGCCTGAGGCGCAGCGTGCAGCATAGCAGTGGAATCATCTCTGCCAGCTTTTCTACCAGTGCAGCCACATCATTCTCCTGAGTGCCAAGAGCTACACACACACACAAACACAAATCACCTTTGTTAGCATGAATGTGAAGCATGGGTTTTGGGTCTTAGAACTGCAAAATATTTATACTTAAAAATTATTATAAATGGTTTTGAGCAAAACGTTAAGCAATAAGAACAGCTTACACCTGACATTCTCAGAACGATACTTTGTCCTGTTTTTTCATGGTGCAGAATAACAAAAATGTCTCCAAACAAAATATTATTCTCAACCCATTAAAGGGGTTAAGAAGTGAGAAATCAAAATTCCCTTTGATATTTTGACAAACTACAAAACACGTCAAATAATACTGCAAGTTTCAGAACTCAGCACTTTTTTTGTCTAAAAACAGCTCATATTTAAGCTAATGACAGATTGTGGTATGTGCCACTTTATGTAATGATACAAGCTAATTCATTTTAAAATTCAATCTGAATGACAATACTACATATAAACACCTCAATCAAAAATATGTTTTTTATGAATATGAATATCTCTACAATCCTAGAGGTCTATTCTATTCATTAGTGTATACAAGCCTACAAAAAGATTTAATTCTAAATCTTGATGCATTTTGTACCGTTTTGTACCTCAGAGGACAGTCCAATAAAAAAGCCAGTTCTTTTAAAATGTAACTATGCTATGAATTACAAGGCAGCAAATAAATCAGCAAAATGTAATGAATTATGTAATATTTGTCAGTGACCAGCTTTTCGTAAGACTTTTTTCCTTGTGGCTGCCTTAAAAGTCAAGTTCTTGTTGTACCATCATTACTTGGACCTGCATATTGTGTTAGCATTGCAGATTACCTCCCAAATGTGTTACCTGCAGCGGTCATGAGAGGGCTGAAACGAACACATGTGCCTTCATCTTCCAGCTCTACCACATCCACACCACTGAGGGGAACCTGCTCTGCCAGCTGATCACCCAGCTGCCACATCAAATGAAAGAGGTCTGGTCAATTGTTTGCTTACCATTCATCTTACAAATTTCTCTGTAAGTGAGAGCAGCATTTACCCATCTGTTAAAGGCATCAAGGATATCTCTCTCGCCTGCATAAGATCCTTCTACCGATCCTCCACTTGAAGCTGAAATGTAAGAGAGATTACAGAGATAGCTTTTAGTGCTATCTGTTAGCAGTTAAATACACAACGATTAATTATTGAACATTTTTATTATATTTAAAAAAATTCCAAGTGACAAAATGAAGCAAGTACATTTTCACAGTATTTTCTATTATATTTTCTTCTGAAGACAAATATAATAGAAGAAAGTCTTATTAGGTTTATAATATGATAAGAAAAAGTCATACTTCTTTTACCTTGGCTTTTAGTTTTTAATTCTTTTGAAAATATTTTAAGGTCAATATTAATAGCCCCCCTAAGATTTTTTTATACCAAACTACAGAACAAACAAATGCTGTCCCTCAAAAATTTGCCTTCATCTGTATGAATACATTTACTTTAACTTTCACTTTCGAGTGAACACAACCCTTCTGGATCAAAGCATAAATATTTCTCAAATATTTGGGTCAGAGATGAGAAAAAGCCTCAAATTTACAAAAGTAATTTTATTTACATTAAAAGCATTTTCAAAACAGGGTTTCTACTAGTCAAATCTAAACCTTTTTAGACCATTATAAATGACGTTTCAGACTTGCACATGGCTAAACATGAAGGATTTGTTCCAATGGCTCAGTTAAACCAGAAAAAAAAAACATTAAAAACAAATGTTATTGTAAGGAAGATAATTAAACTATATTGGTAAATGGAGTTAATAAATAAACTTTTGTTAAAACTTTTTATTGAGAGGGGAATGTTAGTGACTCCATGGGTGTTAACCTGATTGGTAGCTTTACATGGGCACAGACAGTTTAAAACGATTTAAGAACACAATAACACAATATTTCAGTGAATTTAAGACTTTTAAGGCCTACAATTTTGTTTTTTAGTTTAAGACTCCATAGATATCCTGAAACAAGTACAGGATCTACTTTAAGAATTGTGAAAATTGTTAGAATAATGGTGAAATATTGTTCCACTGCCATTCAGCTTCACATGTATTATTTATGTAAGAATGAAACTACAGAATTATTATTAATAATATTATAATTAATTTCTATTCATTTTAAATGATTAGGGTCATCTTGCTGACAAATGGGCACAACTTGATGGCAAAATATAAATATTATTTTAAAATACAATCAATTAATACTTCGGGGCTGCACTGTAATTCTTAAAAAGAGTCTTTCGATACATCTTCAAATGCTTCTAATCCTAAATATCCACTAAAAGATTGATATAAACTTATTTATGTATTTGTCCCACACACACAAAAAAAAGAAGGAAACTTACGAGCACTGTTTTCATGTGAAAACCTGAACACCACCACTGGAGAATTGAGTTCATCCTCCACCTAGAAACACAAGAGAGACACAGAGGGTGGGGACAGGGTCTCAAAACACCAGTGGCACGTCTGTACATTCACTAAAGGAGGCCTTAATGTCATGCTGTGAGCACTAACACATTACTGTGAAAACTGGTTTAGTGTTAAAATGTTATGATGCAATGTCATGGAGAGGCTTTTGCTTGCTAGCTTCTGGTTTGACAGGTCAATCTGGACAATGTGTCACATGACCTAAAGTCATGCATTAGTGCTGCTGGAATGTCTGTGTGGATGCTGGAACCTTTGTTTCAATTACGAAAGCCTAAGAAAAGCCCATTATTTTTATTATTACTAAATATTTAGCAATAATATTAATACTAAATTATTACTAAAACATTATTTCTAATGTTTCCTTCATGATTAATGGGCATTTTCTTGAACATGTACTGTACATTTAGCCACCATAGACATTGAGGAAGTGAATCCCTAAAATTATTTGAATTGTTTCTGCCCTAAGCCCTTTAAGATTTGTTTTGAATAAGATACTGCTTAAAATCATTAAACAAACACTGTGCTAAAGATCCTGTTTAGGCTATGTAGTAGAGCTGCACGATTAACTGTATTTACAAAAATTTATGTTGATTCATGTACTTTAATCCTCTTGAAAAGCCATTGAAATAAAAAAAAAATTGAAATTGCGATTCATCTTATAATGAAGCGAGTTTAAAGAGGGAGTTTGAATCATTTAAATGACAAACCATCCATCTGAATCATTACTAGCAAAACAAGTGACGTTTTTGACTAAATCAATTCAGGAGATTCATTCAAAAATACAGACTCATTCAGTAATGCAACAAGAAGTGTCTGAGTGAGTCACTGAATTGATTCATTACAGAGATTTGTTTAAAAATCATTATTGTTATAAATAAGCCATTTAAGAGATTTATTCAAAACTGTTATTTCATCCAGCGACAAAACAAGTCTTTATTATATTAATTGCATCATTGACACTAAGGTTTTATGATTCACTGAACTCTTTATTCAGTTAATAATAATGTTAAAAATGTTTAAAAAAAACACACACAAGATACTCAAATCGCATACTTATGCACTCTTCACCATTTTGTAGTATAAATAGTGCAAGTAGTGCATTTAAAAAAAAAAAAACTCTAAAAATACTAAGTGCAACAACGATCGCAGCTTTGCCCATGTAGCGGAAGGGGCGGAGGTATCGGGAGCTGTCATTGGATTACTTTATTTATATTGGATTATGAAAGCAAAATGTGAGAGCTTAACATGCTGCAATTTATGAAAACATGCAATTAAAAAAAAAAAACATCAGCAAATTGAGAAAAGACCTTCATTCGTTTGACAGCAGGTGTGCTGCAAATCCTCACAACACATACACATTTTTAAAAAATGCACTGCATTTTCTCACAATGCAAACAAATTAATAAAACGCGCTTCCATTTTCTGACAACACATTCATAAAACGCGCTGCACTCTTGCAACACAAACAAATTACGAAAACGGGCTGCCATTTTTTCACAACGCAAACAAATTTATAAAACGTGTAGCATTTTTTTCACAACGGAAGCAATGTATTCCCACTATGCAAACAAATTAATAAAAAGCACTGCAGTTTCTCACAATGCAAGCAAAATCCAAAAACGCACTGCATTTTCACAACGCAAACAAATTCATAAAATGGCCTGCATTCTCACAACGCAAGTGAATTCATAAAACGCGTTGCATTTTTTCACAACGCAAACAACTTAATAAAATGCGCTGCATTCTCACAACACAAAGAAATTACGAAATTGCGCTGCATTTTCTCACAACACAAAGAAATTACGAAATTGCGCTGACATTTTCTCACAACGCTAACAAATTCATAAAATGCGCTGCATTTTCTCACAACGCAAACTAATTAATAAAACGCGCTGCATTTTCTCACAACGCAAACAAATTCATAAAATGCTCTGCATTTTTTCCACAGCGCAAGCGCTATATTCTCACAATGCAAACAAATTAATAAAACGTGCTGCATTTTCTCACAATGCAAACAAATTATTAAAACGTGCTGCATTTTTTCCCCACACAAGCGCTGCATCTTCTCACAACGTAAACAAATTCATAAAACATGCAGCATTGTCACAACGCAACTGCTGCATTTTCTCCCAACGCAAACAAATGAATAAAATACTCTGCATTTTCTTACAACGCAATCGCTGTTTTCTCACAACGCAAACAAATTAATAAAATGTGCGTAATTTTCTCACAATACTGTCAAGCTTGGAACACAGCAGAAATGTTTTAAGGGAACTTTAAAATGTGACAGATCTAACTATTTAAGTTATGGTTATTTAGGCTAATAAATACTAAAGGCAAGGGAATCAAGATGTTAAAATAAACAACTGCACTGAGCAATGGTAACGCACAAAAGCATCTGTCACATGTTTGGGTCCACATGAAACATTCTGTTGTGTTTTAATGTTTTTGCAAGTGTTGTGAGAAAATGCAGCAATTTTCGTAATATGTTTGTGCTGTGAGAAAATGTAGCGTGTTTTTTTTATGTGCATGCATTGTGAGGATTTGCAGCACGTTTTCTTAATTTGCTGGCATTTTTTGTAATTGCAAACGTTTTCTTAAACAGCAGCACGTTAAGCTCTCTCGGCCACCGTATAAATGTGATTATTTTAAATCAGAAATAATGATTCTCACTTTATCGAGAATCGTGCAGCATCTCTACTATATAGTCGTACATCCAACAAATCTAACATTGCTTTAAAAAACAGACAAGTGTTAGTATAACACATAGGAACATCCCCAATTAAATTTGCTCCATCTCTCACAAAGGCCATTCTAAAGAGTCATTTCCCATGCTGCCGCTTCATCGGTCCGAAGCCAGGTCCAGCATTGATGCCCAGCGAGTCATCAAGCTCTGTGAAGTGACAATTTTCTAAATGTAGTTGCACATGCCTGTAGCGCTGGCAGGCCTTTACAGGGATAAAAGCCTACAGGCAGAGCACCAGCACTTATGGGTGGACATGGTGAGGGAGGGAACAGTGGAGAAACAGCGCGAGTGAAAGGGAGAAGGAAGGAGTGGAGTGGGATCAAGCAGGCAGAGGGTTGGTCCCACCTACAATAGAGAGTATTAGAGAGCCCAGCACGTCCCGCAGCGAGCCCCCGGAGATGGGAGGGACCCGGGAATGAGACACCACATCCTGAAACCAAGGCACCCACGCTCACTACCAAACTATGTATATACAGTGGAAGAGCTGCACACATTGCTGACGGTCACAAACCACACCGCCAACATATACATGATGAAAACACTCTGCTCTTTACCATGCGCAAAGCCTCGAGGAGAGACACCTCACTGTCAAGGATATCCTAATGGTGGCGACACAGAACAAAGGGGTTTGCTTTTAAGGTTTTAGCCGAGACTCTTGGAAAAATGTGGGCCACTGATACACTGAGAGAGACTAAATGTGAAAAAGCAGCAAATAATAATAATAATAATATCTATTAAAGTCAGTTTTACAGTTGACATATATTAGCATGGGGATAAAACGCGTTGCAGCTGTGATGCAATAACCTAGAAGACAAATTCAAAGTTGAATTTCACAAGAATTTCCAAAGGGCGCTATAAATTAATTAATTCATGAGTAAAGTAAGGTGTGTGATAAACTATGATACGTGAACATTTTGGTCTACAATGTAAACTAGTAACGGCTACTTTCAAGGCACTGCTTCATGTAGCTTCGAAACTTCTTGTTGAATCATATCACATATCAAATTGACATAAATTGACATAAATTCAATGATCTGATCTGTATAAGGTCAAAAAATTCAACAGAATGCGCAAGTTAACTCAGATCACCTCCAGTGGTAAAACGCCAAACAATTTTCACTGCTTTTATCTGATCTTGGTTCAGATTAAGGGTTTGTAGACATTTTAGTGAGGCATTTGTAAAGCAAAAAGGAATAATACTAGTAATGGTCTCTTGTTGGCCTGTTTATCAGAGCCCACAGTGGAACAAACATTAAAAGCCTTGATAATTTATAAGTCATATCATGCAGACACTAAATATTAAATGATATTAGACAAGCTAGCTTAGACTTTTAAAGTTTACAATACGTCTAAAAAAAATTGGTTTACATTTTTTCGCATGCTTCATGAATCATTTTGTATTTGTATAACAAGTAATTATTTAAGTTGTTTTGAACATTGACCTTTTACCTCTAACTTTCTTAATCTAGCTAATAAAAAAATGGACAAATCCAACCACTGGGTTAAAATTAATTCATATCAATTGATTTTTTTTAATATTATACTTAAATTTAAGATTTAATGCAAAGAACTGAGGATCCAGCCATGAATTAGTCTTTAGGGATTCAGCTGCAGCTCTCTATTGACTGATTTTAAAAGTCTGAAGATGCAATGGCATTACCATAATTTCCTCATCTCCAGTTTTTTCCAACCTTATTTGACTGACTTTCTTCCATGAAATAAGCTGAATATATAGATATAATAGGCTTAGATATAATAAAAGTGAATGGAAACTGGTGCCGTCAAGCTCCAAAATGGAAAAAGCATAACAAGAGAATCTTATTCGATTCAAGAGAGCTAGTAGACTTATTCATTGTTTGTCTTCAAAAGGCAATTTTATGTTAATAATACTTATACAGCATTCATTAATGTTCTGAATAATTCATTTTTTTCCTAATTCTGTATTTAATATTTTTCTATTTTAATTTAGGAATATAATATTGTTAAGTGACACTTTTTTATTAACATTTTTTTTTATTAACATTTAATAAAATTTTGTAGCATTCATTTGGTTCTAAAATTTAATGTATGAAGAGTTCAGATTTAATGTATGAAGAGTTCATAATGTATGAAGAGTTTTGACAGCAAAAGCCGCTATATCCCGAGAACCAATCAGAAGGTGTGAATCGATTCATGCGTTTTCAGTGAAGCGCGTGGATACGCTGGCTTTTATGAGGAGACATATTTGTTTTATTCCGTTTTTAATTTCAATTTTAAAAGATGGAGTTTGATGAACTAGATGAGCCTGTCTGACTGTCAGTGAATGGCAAATGAAAATGTCCCTTACCTCAGAACTCTCAGCACTATAAGAAAAAATACCACAATGTACAGTCGGAAGTGTAAGTTGCATTTATAATGTTTTTTGCGCAGTGACGCTACTTTGAATGAGTCTTACTATATTTACTATACATTAAACGACAACTCTATTTCATGAAAGAAGTTCTTTTTTTCCCACGCGGATGCTATGAGGATAAACAAGAGACCAAGACCTTGAGTATGGCGAGAATGAATGAATGACAGCTTCTAAAATTATCTAGACATCCCCTATTTGCCCAGTAGGCCCACCTTGTGTTTTATTTGCTTATGTAAGCTATTTTTTTAAAAGATAAATACAAAATATATAAAACTAATCATTATTTATATTACTTCATATTACCTAAACGTCTGTTAAGCTTTTTATATTAACGGAGAATGCACAGATATTGATGTTTCACAATGTTTTTACACTACATTATTTGAATCTACCAAGCTTAGCTTAGAATGTTTACATTGCTCTACTTACATTAAATCAAAACCCCAAATATCAGCAATGACAACAGATTGTTCAGATTTAATTCATGTCAGTTTTGATGTTATTGATTAATGCACTTACTTGACAGATTTCATTCATTCATTTTCCTTCAGCTTTTTCCCTGGTTTAATCACAAAGGAATGAATCGCCACTTAATTGATAAATTTATACATTTTTTGTTGGTTTGTGTAATGTGTTTTATGTTTGGTAAAATAATTTCTAATTGCATCTTTAGTGATTTTGAACTAATTACACTGTCTTGTCCCAATAGGTGGATTTAGAGGTTTTTGCAAAAAAAAGCACAAGTGGATTTAGCTGGTTTTAACAATTTTTACCTTGTTAAAAACCAAACATTTGTCTTAAGTGACATTACTGAAAAAAAAGGTATTTTATTTACCAGCTAATAAACTTTATTACATATAAAATGAAACCTTCAAACCTAATTATAGGTGCCTGATAGAAAATGCTCACGTACAAGAAAAGAGGTCTGATGGATTTAAAGGGTTTTACATCTGAACTCTTCATATAAACTTATTTTATATCAGTTTGTCAAATTATTTAAGTTTTCACTCAATGTTTACATTTTATTTTTGCAGTTTTATTTGAAATATAATACTAGATTTCACTAAAAGAAAATGCACTTCAGTAATTAAAAACCATATGATAAAAATTTAAATAATGCTTTTAAATAATTCTTCCATGAAACATTATTATAGTGTATTATTTTCCACAGCATAATATTGGATGTTTGAAAAACATTCTATAACTTTTAAATTAATTAATATTAATATTTTGGAGTCTGTGCTATCAACAATACAGAAAAACCACACTATTAATTCTTGCATTCAGTTTCATACTCCAGTTTCCATATTATTTCATTATACATGCAAGCACAATAAATATAAATACATATACACAAACACATTTATCAAAACATTTCTTGCAGAAAGTATAAAGAAAAAAAAGTCAAATGGTTTTTTTGAGAAACATGATGTGAGTAAAGCCTGAATTGTGAACTTTGGGTGAACTACACCTGAAAATCACCTGCTCAGAACAAAGGAAATATATAAATAGCTTTTTGATTATTTGTGAGGACTGTTGTGTAACTAAACGACTCTGTACTAATTCACAGCTGAATGAATCCAGATACTGTAAATCCACCTACCGAGGTTTTGATTGAAGCAAGTGTCTTCAAATGTTCCAACAGCTGTTGACTCTACAGGCAAACAGATCAATTCCCAACCGGGTCAGAGTAAATCTTGGTGTGTTTAAGGTACTTTAAGCACAGTACAGTGTATCGGATTATCTAAATGAAGTTGGCAGGATACTCACTAGCTGCGAAGCGTGTTTAATCCTCTCAACAATCCCATCATGCCCAAGGTACTGAAGGGACAGCCAGAGAGGAAGAGCCCGAAGCTTCTCCACAGGCTGACTGGAAGTCAAACCTGCGGCCAGAGACTGACCCCAACAGACAGGGAGGACAAACTGCATCAGGTATTTACACATTTTTTGCCCACAATTAAGCATATGACAGCATCACGTTTCCTTGTTGCAACAAGCTTTTCTTCATGAAATACAATCTTTAAAAGATACTGCAAGGTTTCTGTAGGTTTTACAAGTCAAATTTAGGACCTTTTTAAAACCATGAAGAGTGAACTTTCAGACTTATATAGAGTAGGAAAAAATCTCATTCGTTATTTCTTAACCACATATTTGGAATTATGTGTCAAAACAAGCAAACCTTAGTTGTATACATGCAATTTATTTCAACATAACTTTAAAAATACCTCTTTAGAAGCTAAATGTATGGACAACAGACTCTTATAATATTAGTTATGAACAGTTTTGCTGTTTGAGTTAAACTGTTGGCAATTGGATATGCGTTTGATCGATTGGGTAGCTTCACATGAAAAAAAGGAAAATGAAGACCTGTTTAAAATGATTTAAGACCTACAAGAAAATATTACAGTGGATTTAGGACTTTAAGGCCTAAAATTTTGTTTTTGAAATTTCAGACATTTCAAGACTTTTTAAGACCATGTGGATACCCTGTAGTAACATGAGCTGCAAAAAAAAAATAAACTTAAACGGGTAAAAGACCTCTATATTTTGTGTATTGCTTTACTGTACACAAATATTCAGACAAAACAAATGGCCCAAATCTATTAAATTGTAAAAGGATTGCATACGACAATAGGCAACACTTTACAGTAAGGGCTCATTGGTAAGTTAGATAATGCATTTACATAAACAGTGAGAAATGGCTACATTATTTACAGTAGTTGAATTGAAGGGATAGCTCATCCAAAAAGACATTTCTGTCATTATATACTCCCCTTCACTTACTCAAAATCTGTTTGAGTTTCTTTCTTCTGTTGAACACAAAAGAAGATATTTTGAAAAATGCTGGGTGCTGGCACTTATTGACTTTAATAGAAGAAACTCATAAATGTTTAAAACACATGAGAAAAATAAATTATGAGGTAATTTAGGTTTTTGGGTGCACTTTTCCTTAAATGTTAGTTGAAAAATATGGTTTAACTTCTTTTTGATTATTAGGTCAATTAAACAAAACAGTTACAACTTTGATTTGAATAAGTCATTAAAAACTGACTAAAACTTTTCACCTTGTCTAAGAGGAATAAATGACAATAAAAACAAGTTTCATTGTCAGTTTAGTTTAAGTAAGGAATAATGTACATCTAGCTGGTTGTTCTTGCAGAATTAAGCATGACAGGCTTCAGTATAAGACTTAAGGTTTTATTCTGTGCAATCAACCACCTAGATAGGTATTATCTTACTTTTTTCATGGCTACTTGCCACAAAACTAAACAATTAAACACAAAACAATAATCTGGGCTTTAACAATTCAGCTCTTTTATTAAATGAAAAGTTTCCAGAAGTGAAAACACCTGAATGCAGCATAAACTAACCTACTTGTTATTAAGTTGCCAAATGATGGCAAACGGTAAAAACAGCAGTGTAGAATATAGGCATACAAATATGGATATGAATGTATTCCCTTATGGTTTATAATAGATTATTCATATTTGTACTTAAATGACCATGTGTTATTAATTTTGTTATAAGTAGGAATGTCCAGATCCGATCACATGATCAGAAATCGGGCCCGATCACCGGGTTTTATACTCGATTGGAATTAGATGTTACTTCCTTATCAGGACTCGTATATTCTCATTATTTTTTAACACATCTATTATGCGGTGGCACAGAGTTAGACCTCTTTCTTGACATCACACAAATAGCAACACATGCGGCATGACATCACTTTGTTGCAGAGATGCTAATGGTTCAATGCCGGCAAAGTAGAACACAGAAGCAGCTTGAAGCGAAAAGCGTGAGTATGTCTGCAGTCTGGAGGTATTATAAGGTTGATGACGACAACATTGCTATAGAAACTGTGAGATATATAAACTTGGGGTTTCCTGTTGGGTATTTTAAGTTCAGGTGCAATATATATTTATATTAGTTATAATATATATTTTTTTATTATTTAATGTTGCACTAAAATCCAAAGAGTTGTTGAAAGTTAAAATAAGGTGAATTGAATAAAAATAAGGAACATCCTGGATCTGTTTCTTCGCGCTTCTTTATTATTTTTTCATGTATTATAGAAGTATCGGATCTGGTTTCGGAATCGGTAGATACTCAAAATCAAATGACTCAGACTTCAGAGCAAAAAAACCTGATCGGGAAATCCCTAGATACAAGCAGTCATCTTCGAAAAACATACCTTCAAAAATTGTGATTGACCAATCAAAATCAAGTATTCCAGAGAGTCATGTAATAACTAATATTAACAAACAGAACCTTATTGTAAAGTGTTGACAAACAAAGGAGCAAATCATTTGAGCATTATCTAAGCCATGACAGATTAACATGGTTGCTTGAAAATAAACACTAAAAAATTCAATCTGAACTGTAAAGAGCCAATGACAGGAATATCGCATCTAGATATAATTCTGTGTGCTGAAAAGGATAATTGTTACCCGTATCAAAGAGCAAAGAATCACCAAGAGGCGACACTCTAGTGGAATTTTGGAAACAGCCACTAGATGGCACGGCAGCCCTTTTGGAATGAAAATTCCAATTGAACAACAGCATATTAGAGGTCTGTAAATTAAACTATTAAAAGGGGTAATGACTGTGATAGTAAGTGTATTATTGTAGTCTTTCAGATGAAATCTCAGCTTTAATGCGCTTTATAAATAAATTAATAAAATAAACAAAGCAGCTGCTTGCCATCGCGACAGCAATGAGATTCAATGGACAGCCGATCGCTTTCACTTCAAAATGGCGGAATCCGGGTCTGTTGCTGGGCGCTGCTGTTGCAATGGAACGTTCTATTGAGTGTCGTCTCTTGGTCATTATAAGCTCTTTGCCCATATTAATGGTTCCACTTACCAGAGCTGGATCCTCATGTCTGTATAGAGTGACAGCGGGCACAGCTGGAAGACCCAACCACGGGCCCGGGGTTAAAGTCATACTGTCACACTTGGTCGCTGCCTTAATACCAAAAACAAGAAAACAAGAACACATTCTTGACAACAGGAACTAAACACATCTACATCAGTGCTAAAACACACCCACAAGCACACAACATACCGTGACAGTGGAGGAGACCTGACCAAGAACAAGTGTTGCCAAATTAACCCTGAATAAAAGACAGAAATTCAATTTAAAACACAATTAAATATTAAAAACTAAGAGGCTTCTCAAATTTTTCAGTTTTGTTGGATTTACAATTTATATTTATAGTTGTAGTTATGTGTTTTAATAGTTATTCAGATACTTTTGCATAAAATAACCAAAGGTGTTATGTTTTCAGTCATGTTTATACAACACAATGTATTATTATTAAAATGTAAGAAATCAATATTTGATGAAATAAGTAATATTTACAAGAGTTATTCTGACTAAATGTCAGTTTTTAAAAACAAATTCTCTTAATAACAATGTTTTTATTTGAAATTTGGATGAAATGATACCAGAGCTTTTAAAAAATAAAACAACTTCAAGTCATACCTAATATATCCAGAGATAGTTTAAATTATGAACAAGTCTCCTAATTTTTTCAAGACTGAAAATATCACAAGAGGCTGAGCTGATACCAACCCTTCGACATGGAGCCACATGTTGTACTGCACGCAGAGCTCCTTCAGTCGACTGAGTTTGTCTGTGTGACCGGCACCTGGTGTTCCTGATGGATTAAATGAATTGTAATGATCACCTGAAAAATCAACAAACGCTTTAAAAAGCTAAACTGCTTGAATGAATAGAGATGAATGCTGAACTGACCAGCGTTCGCTATCAACAGAAGAGGAAGCTTGCCAGAATCGCGATCATCTTTGACAAGCTTGTCAAGCAACGCAACATCCTGTGAAAATACCAGGTTTATTTCTAGCCAACTAAAACCACAAATGAAATATATTTAGTAAAGTAAACAGAAAAATTATTATTAAAATACACAGTTGAAGTCAAAATGATTAGCCCTCCTGAACATTTTTTTTTTCTTTTTTTTTTTTCAAATATTTCCCAGACAATGTTTAAAAGAGCAAGGATTTTTTCACAGTAATTCCTATAATATTTTTTTCTTCTGGAGAAAGTCTTATTTCGGCTAGAATAAAAGCAGTTTTAATTTTTTAAAAAACAATTTTAAGGTCAATATTATTAGTCCTTAAGAATTTTTTTTCAATTGTCTGCAAAACAAACCATTATTAACCATGACTAGTATCTTGAAAAATATCTTGTAAAATATTATGTACTGTCATCATTGAAAGATAGAATAAATCAGTTATTAGAAATTTGTATGTTTAAAAATGCGTTGAAATAAATTCTTTGTTAAACAGAAATTGGGGGAAAATATATAAAATAATTCAAATTTAACATGAGGGCTAATAATTCTGATCTCAACTGTCACTGTAAACTCTCACTTATTTGATTTTATCTAGTTACCAATGGAAAAATGTATTATTTTCATTTAGTTTTGATTAAAAATGACATAAAACCTCAAAATTCAGTTAAAAGAACAATGTTAAAAATATACAGACATTAAAAAATAATAACACACACAAAATTACTCAAACTTTAGGCATTTTTAAAATGAAAAAAGAAATATACAAACCTTAACTATATCATATTATTGTTAAAAAATGTATCATGTTTCCAACAAAATATTGTTATCCAACAGAATTCTGGAAGATTATCTGACACTCAAGACTGAAATGTTTTATTTTTACATTTTTTTTAAATCTTAAAATTAACTTTTGAACAGTTAATAGTAGTAAATAGTAGTATAACAGTGTATAATAACTCCAATTATTTAGCAAAGGAAAAAATTCCTACCATTTGGTGCAAGGAGCCAAACATGGTGTTACAGGGCACAACACAAAGGCAAGACAGAGGAAGCCCTAGCTGAAAAGCAAACATAGCAAAGTTGTCTACACACTAATGCAAATGTAAACATTAATGCAAACATTAGCAAACAACCCATTTTGTAGTATCATGCAATAATGTGAGACATTGTACTGTACCTGACTGCAGAGATGTTGTCCCAGGCCAGGTCTGCATGCAGCACTTTGGTAGATGACGGGATGTTTGGAGCTGAGCGCTGTGAAGCCCTCAGTGGTGAAGTCCTCATAGTGAGTGTTCATCACCAGCCGACACACCTTCAGCAGCCCCTCGCGGTCATCTTCATGGAAATATGCAGAGCCATTTTCATATCTAGGAAAAGAACAGAAATGATAAATACGCTTTCATAAATCAACATTATAATGCTTAATACTAGCAATAACAGTGTTGTTTAATGAATTAATTAAAAATAAAATAAATAAAAAATAATCAAATAAAACAGAAATTTGCATGAATTATTAACTTATTTTTTCTTAGTTTCCAGAGAAGATTCTATAAAAAAAAACTCTTCAGACATTAAATAAATAAACTAAAATTAATATGAAATATCATAATATACAATTAATTATTAATGGTATCAACTAATAATAATAAAAATAATAATAATTTAATAAATAATTAAAATATTTCAGCTAGATGATATGCACAAAGCACTAATTTTATTTAGTTTAACGTTAAAATTATAAAAACTAAAATTTTAAATATAAATGTAATAGAAACTACATTGTACTAAATTATAAAAACTATAAATATAAAAGTAACATAGTTTTATATCATTACATTTACAATGAAAATGTAAAAATAAAAATGACACCAAACCATTAATAAAACAAACAACGCTGAAATGAAAAATGTATACACTAAAGCCAAGTATGCTAAATAGACATATATACTAAACTACACATTTAAGACATACAATTTACTAGAGTAAATACTTAAAACTAAACTAAAAAAATTAAAACAAGAAAAAAACTAAACATTAATGAAAATGGATGTATTTGTCAGCAACCAAGGCTATGTTCATGGCAAGAAAAAATGTAAAATGTAAATTAAAAACCAATCCAAACTAATTAAAACTAATTAAACATTTGATAACTTTTTGTTATTATTAATTTTTAAAAAAGGACAAATATATTAGGCCATGGACATTATTATTTGCTTAATAGCATCATTCAAAAAAGTTTATATCAAATTATTATAACAGTGTAGAAACAAAGAGTTCCATTGTCCTCTTATTCAGCCTTAAATCTATCATCCTATCAACTTTAAATTACCAAAAAAGTGCTTATAAACCTGGGAAAGGAAAATCTCCCACCGAAACCACAAAACCTCATATACCTGAAAAGCCTGCAGAGCCAGAGAGTGGTGTCTGACAGGATGCGGGTGGTCAGTTTTCTCAATCGCTCTCGCTCCAGGACAGAAATATATGCGGCCAGACTGTGTCCTAACAGAGCCATGTGTCCCTGCTCTCCGACAAACTGCATCCTGCTAAACACACACACGTTTTAATGTTTATGACAACATACAGTGAGTTTAACACATGCTCTCAGTGCCTTATAATGGAGCTGCTCTGCTGTAGTGTCAACCTGTAGACAATGCAACAAAATAAGCGAAATTACCATAGATCTGCTTATTGAGTACAAAAGACCTAACTACAACTACTCTGAGACTTTTCCATTTGGTTTTCTTGGAAATGTGTATAACTTGAAAACTTTTTTTGTTTACCAGGTTTGTGTTTGCGGAAAATTTGTTTTATTTTATAAGTGATTGAGGCGGTTCATTCCCATGAGTAATTGATTTGATTTTTACCCAATTTAAATCAAAATTATTGTACTTTAGAGCTTTGTTTTGCAAAAATTGACAAATGGTCTGCTTAAAAAATGCTGTTGAGTTTTGACTGAAAGAAATCAAGGTTATTTTACCCCCTATAATAAATTTAAAATATTGATTCAAATATGTATTTTAAGTTTTTCTTTTACATTTACAAAAAGTAGTTTGAAATAATTTACTTAAAGCACTATTCAAACATTTATGGGGCCATTTCTGTTGCATCTGTGAAAGATTCTGCTCAAACAAAAGGGAAAAAATAAGATATATTAGAATTTAAAAAATGTTTTTCCTAAATACTTATGATGTATTGTATTACTATTTATTGTATTACTGTGATGTTAACACCAAATTTTCTTTCTTTTTTAAGTTTACAAAAGAAAATACATGAATAACTTACATTATCTATAATAAATAGAGATTTACAGATCTTGCAAACGCTTTTGTTTTTCCTTTAACAACAACAACTATAAACCGTAAAACATGGGGAGCTATAAATCCTTTTGAAGATTACCTTTAAAGAAGAAAAGATATAATTTAGACACATAAAATTACATTTAAAAATTACAATTCAAGAGCACATTGGTGAAATATACTCAATCCATTTACTCCAAATTAGAAAAAAGTTCAGTTTGTGTTCTTAATGACAAAAATGACACACAGTTGAAGTCAGAATTATTAGCCCCCCCACCCCCGAATTATTAGCCCCCCTGTTCATTTTTTCCCCCAATTTCTGTTTATCATAGAGAAGATTTCTTCAACACATTTCTAAACATAAAAATTGTAATGATGACAGTAAACAATATTTTACTAAATGTTTTACAAGACATTTCTATACAACTTAAAGTGACATTTAAAGGCTTAACTAGGTTAATTAGGTTAATTAGTAAGGTTAGGGTAATTAGGCTAGTTATTGTATAATGATGGTTTGTTCTGTAGACTATCGAAAAATATATAGCTTAAAGGAGCTAATCATTTTGTCGTTAAAAATTAAAAAACTAAAATCTGCTTTTATTCAAGCCGAAGACTTTCTCCAGAAAAAAAATATTGTCAGACATACTGTGAAAATTTTCGTGTTCTGTTAAAGATACACACAGAAAAAAAAATCGAAGAGGGGTAATAATTCTGACTTCAACTGCATATAGTGGGCCCTGTATCAATCCATACTTTAACTGTAGGTGACTCTAATTTTAATCAGTAATTTCTTTTTTAGCTACCAAGAAAATAAATAACAGTTTCTTGTCTTTATTAATTCATCCATCTGAATTTATAATAGCTAAATATAAAGATTCACAAGTGAAAGCAATTTCTACTTCAAAAATGGTGTCTAAATGTATTTTAATCTCTTTCCAGTATGAAGTTAATTTCAGACAATCCCAAAAACATGACAGTGATTAGCTACTTTTTCCCCACACATTCTCCAGCAGCTAGAACGCTACATTTTCAACTGGAAACAGTAGATGCATAATATTTTTGTAATAAATGTTTTAATCAATAAAACAAATCAAAAGAAGATCATTATTTTTAAACAAAATAATATAAACATAATAAACATCATAACATCTTTAAATGTTACTTTTAATTATTTTAAATTAATCCTTGCTGAAAAAAAACATTATTTAAATTTTATTTAAAAAGCAAAAACACATCTAACCAACCTTAAACGTTTTAAACAGAAGTTCATAATTTAAAAACAGTGCCAAAGGATTTGCTTCTTGGCTTCAGGATTAAAAGTAATGTTGTGACCTACCGGTGACCCTGCTCTTCATCATCTCCATGCATCAGGTTCTGCACAAGCTGAAGAATGCTGACAACATCCTGACCGCTGCAGGACAAACATGAAAAAAAAAAATGTAAGAGAGTAAAAATGTCCGTGAAGTGTTTTTAAATACAGCTTTAGATCACATGTAATCCCTTAGAAACACAGAGGAAGGCAGAGTTACAGATCCAGACACCAAACAGTGTCTATATAAAATGTATTACAGGTAAAAATGTCACTTACTCTCCTTGTAACGGTCCTGGAATCTCTTTCCAGCTCATCTTTCTTCCTTCCTGGCCCTGTTCGGTTTCCCTGAACATATAACAATACAGAGTTATACATGTTAAATTACAAAAAACCCTGTATATACAGTCAGTATATCATGAATATGGCTTAGTAGTAAACAAAACTGTAAAGAGATGAAAGTTTGTTTAATTCATGTTGCTTTACTCGCATAAAAGCCATCCACAATGTAAGAGACTGCACAACAGAACATTTAAAAAGATGTTAGCTAAATCTGTGATCCTTGGTGATTCATTAAACAAAAGCTAATACAGCTACTGTCTGTTTGAGAGTCAAAACCAATTGAATACCTGTGTCTCCTGACAATACACTTTAATCTTGTAAATTAAAGCGATGAGCCGGTGCGAAAAGCTAAACAGTATTTACAACATTAGTATTAGCCTTTAACTTACAGTCTCTGCAGATGCTATTGAGCATGGGTGTATGTCACGCATAGGGAATCTTTGTAAATAACACTGCAATCTTACATTATAAACAAACAGCATTATTTCAAATATCCAAACTGCTGTAAACACATTTCAGGCTGTCTGCAGAGGCTGCTGATTAAATATAATTCATTCAATCATTTTCTTTTCGGCTTAGCCCCTTTATAAATCTGGGCTTACCACTGCGGAATGAACCGCTGGATTAAATATAATAATAAAGGTAATACATGTCAAGTTCTGCAATATAAATGGAATATGAGACATATGTACATAACTCCAGAATTACTTCACAAATTTAATCCAAGCATTCCTGATCAATGTGTAAAGTGCAATAAAGAGATAGGAACTCTATATCATTGCTTAAGAGTCCTTTGGTTGAACATTTTTGGGAGAAAATTCTAAACTTTTAATCTATAGTATTAAAACCGGATATACCCAAATGTTCAAAACTGTGTATTCTAAATATTTGTCTTATTACAAGCACTTAAACTAGTTCAGATAAGAAACTGTTTACTTTCTGTTTATTACATGCACAACTTATAATAGCTTGTTTTTGGAAAATTACAGAAAGCCCGCATATTGGACAATGGTTGCGGGAATTATTTTATTGTTTGGCTTTAAAAGAAAATTTACTTAAATAGTCAAGGAAAAATCTGAAAAGGTTTTCAGAATTTGGGATCCCTTTGTAGGTTTCCTGAAGGAAGCTGATATAACTCTTTTCTCTGTATAACTTGTATTATCTGCTATTGATATACCGTGGTTGTTAATGATGTACCATTATATTGTATGCGCAAGTTCATGCATTACTTATATCTTTGTATATTTTTATTATTATTTTTTATTTATTGTCTTTTTTTTTCTGTCCATTTTTATTTTTATTCATTATTATTATTATTACTACAGTTTTGCATGTTTTGTTTTGATTTCATTTGTACATGTTAAAAGCTACTAAAATTAATAAAGACAGTGTTAAAAAAAATAAAGGTAATGCAAATAATGATCAGCTTCTTGCAAAGGAAGATTGTATCACTTTATAAGACCCCGATGTATCATCTGGAATCACAAGAATTAACTTTGTTTTGCCTGAATATGTTTTTGACTCTAAAGTGCCTTAAGTCATTAATTTGTGTATTATGAATGACCAAGGACCACAGTTTTGCTAAAACTTTTCAAAGTCAGATATATACCGCATGGCCTGAGGGTGTGTAAATGAACAGCAAACTAGCGTTTTTGGGTGAACTATCACTGATACACTTATATTATTAGCAACATGATGAAATGTGAAGTCTTACAATTTCCCACTTTCCAAGATCTTCATGGCATCAGAAAGATGGTTCCCCATTTCAGCCAACGTAGGGTCCATCATCTACAATAGTACACAGAAAAACGTACATGGTTATCCCTGAAGGGCATTGCACTGAAATACAGAATAAAACCCAAACATGATGACAATGCGTCTGTATCACATTTCATATAACATCAAATTCCTCGGGCATTAACACATCATATTTCACCTGTAAGGCACTTTCACTGCCTACATTAAAAAACAAATGAAGTAGGCCCTTGACCTTTTATGACTGTTGCGTTTTGAATATAGCACTACATTATTTGTAATTGTACATTGCATAATGTGAATGTAATTGTTACTTTCTCTCTTCACACACAGAATTCCTGATATTCAGGATGCAGGGGTGTGTTGAAGTCGAAAACCTGTCGGATGACAAGGCTCATTTCAATTCAGCAGCTCTCATCTGTTCGTCCAGACTAGGATAACACTGAATGTCAAGCCTTGTCCTGGAGCACATCCTGCTCAAACACAATCCCTCAATTTTGCAACACTGTGACGGTTGCCGTTTCAACACGGTTTTTAAGACTAAATTAGTACATGACAGACCACCAGCTATTAAAAAATCATTTTGCTCCAGCTCTTTTACATTGAGCGGTGCACTAAAGGAAACAGTCGACCGTGGTTTGTCCGGTGTATCTCCGCATCCTCCTCTCTATTGCAATGACAGCGAATGCTCTTCATGCACTTTAATCAAATGAGAGAGTCCTTCAGGAATGATCTACATTACATTACATTACATTACCTTCACGGGCGGCTTCTCCATGCGGCGTTAATAACCCAGTCGCAGGGACTCTCCGTGTCCCCGTGCGGTGTATTTTAGGGACGCGAATCCAAATAGCACCGGAAAATCACCTCGATTACCCTTTCTCTTCGTTATTTGTATAGTCAATTGAAATGTGCTACTTCCTGGTATCATGCCGCTCCACGCTGGCAACGCTGACGTAGCCTAAACATACGCCCCCTTAACAGTGTCCCTTTTTAGATAATGCACAGATATGCAATGATGCAGAGGAGTCAAGAGAAGCAAGACCCCGGTCTGTTCTTTGGGGGTGTTTACTTTAAAAGTATTAAGCCGAAAAACCTGATTTAGTGATGCTTTTATCGCATCACGTGGTCTCTGGCGTCGCAATCACATGCATTTATGATCGAGTTAAATAGACTGTCTTTCAATAAAACAAAGTATTACAATATGATTTAAGTTTTTATAAATATCATATACTCACATTAAAAACAAAAATAGCATATATAAATATAGTAAAAACCAAACCCTTGTGTTTTTATTCTTAAAATATCAAGGCTATTCTGAGTTCAGGAGCCGATAGTTCACCCAAAAATGAAAATTCTGCTCTTATTTACTCACTCTTTACTAGTTCGAAACGTGTTTGACTTTCTTTCTTCTGTTCAACACAAAAATGATATTATGAGGAATACTTGAAACCTAACCTTTACCATTGACTTGTTTTTACTACCATGAAATAGCCGCGTTTCCACTGTCGCTTCCGGGGCCTTATCGGTCCAAAGAGGGGTTTTCTCAGGCCAGGTTTTTAGCTTTCTTCAAAATATCTTCTTTTGTGTTTAGTACCACTTAAGGGCAAGTAAATAGTGAGCAAATTTATTTTTCTTTTGATGATCTATCCCTTTAAGAATTAGAAAATGTTTAAATGTGATTCGTTAGCTTTCCTCCAGCTTTGCTTTTGTTTTTTTATTACTGTAGTTATGAATGCAGTTTTATTTTGTCTATTAATTTAAAATTAATTAATATAAAAAAGATTAATTTTAAATGGCCTAAAGGTAACATCTAGGTTTTTTTTTGCCATGATTGAGCTCATAAAACATTTTAATTTAGAACCAAAATATGATTTGCATTAGATTTAAATCATTCTTTCGTTTGAAAGGTTTTTGCATATTATTTTGAATACTATGCTGTTTACCAAACTCAAATCAGATTAGTGTTTCTGATTCTGCTTGATTTGTTAAAATTAAATGTACAACAAATCTGAATCTGATTCACGTGTTGTTAACAAAATGTACAATCAAGTCATAAACTGTCAACTTTTTTGCAAAGTTGATGCTCTTTGAATAAGAAATTATTCAAAAATTATTTCTTGGGTTTACAAAAAAAATGTAAGCGATTTTAAACTATTTATTAGGGCTGAATTTAAACAAACAAATAAAGTTGAACATACTAAATTTAATTTGTGTGTTTACATTCAATCCATAAATTGTTGGCAACAATTTTACAGATTTTTTTTTCTTTTTTCTTAAGTGTATTTAATGAATTTCGATTCAATTTCAGAACTGAAATTTCTTGTTAGATTAAAATTCATTAATTCATTTTCTATTTGGCTTAGTCCCTTTATTAATCTGGAGTCACCAAAGTCGAATCAACCGCCAACTTATCCAGCATATGTTTTATGCAGTGGATGCCCTTCCAGCTGCAACCAATCACTGGGAAACATTCATACACACTCATTCACACACATACACTATACAGACAATTTAGCCTTCCAAATCCACCTAGCTATACCACATGTTTTTGGAGTGTGGGAAAAACCAGAGCACCCAGGGGAAACACAAGCGAACACAGGGAGAACATGCAAACTTCACACAGAAATGCGACTTTCTTGCTTTGAGGCGATCGTGCTACTCACTGTTCCACCGTGCTGCCACTGTCAGTTCAAATTGATTTTGCAAACTACACTGTACTTCAGCTAATTTATATAAATAATTTGTCCAGGAATTAGTCATTGCTAACACCCGTTGTCAACCAGTTTATTTGAGCTGAATTTAAACAAACAAATTAAGTTGTAGATTACTAAATTCAATTGGTTTGTTTAAATTCAACACAAATAAATTGTTTGCAACAATTTTGCAGACATCAATTTTTTCAGTGTAGTTCACTCATAATAAAATCAAAAGCACCCTCAGTTGAAGGTTTGATAATATTGAAACAGAACTGTCAAATGTGCCACTATTGCATGTTTATTTTTGCACTCTAGTGAGCATAAAAGGTTTCGTTTTACAACATGTTTTTTTTCAGCATTGAGCCATCACATGCATATCTTCTGGAGTACAGTAACAGTCACTCCTCCAACAATGTTTTCCAATAATGTGCACTGTTTGTTCTGTTATTATATTGCATTTAGATGACGTGGTGGCACCGAGTAGTGCTGTTCTTTACAGAATGAAGGTCACTGCTTCGAGCCTCAGCTGGGTCAGTTGGCATTTCTGTGTGAAGTTTGCATGTTCTCCTATATGTTTGCATGGGTTTCATCCAGTATGCCGGTTTCCCCCACAGTCCAAAGACATGCGATATAGGTGAGTTGAATGAATGAATATTACATTCATTTTAGGATATTATTTCTAATACAACATATTATTGTATAAAAAATTAAATATATTGAAATAAATGTAATATATCGGATATATCATTTAAATCTTTAAATGTCAGTAGTTGGTTACTGTTAAACTGTAATGTGGAATTTGTCAGGGCAAATGCTCATATACAACAACAAGCTATGTGTTAAAGTATGTTTGGCACTATGGTCTTCACCAGGGGTGCCCCCACGGGAATACATTATTGTGGATTGATTGGTGCCACTGACATAGCTGATTCACTGCCCTTCCCCCTCCCTGATTGTCGTTGACAGCACACACCTACAACATACAGCAATGGCAATTTAATATTTACCTTAAGGTACAGCAATAGAAGAAGCTGTATTTTTAATATTGTGGCTCAAAAAGGAATATGGATAAATTATATTATTAGGGTCTGTATAGTAAGTGTGTGTGTGTGTGTGTGTGTGTGTGTGTGTGTGTGTGTGTGTGTGTGTGTGTGTGTGTGTGTGTGTGCCTGTGTATAGTAATTTCCTTTTGTTCAGTTTGTTCATTTGTTTGTTTAATTAATTAATTAATCTTTATTAATTTTAGACATGGCATAAACTGTATGCTGTACAATGAAAGTATGTGAAAAATGACTGAAAAGGTATTTATTTATATGAAAGGTGTTTTTAAACTAAATATTGCTTTTTATTTGGTTTGCACATGCACTTGCTGATTTCAAGGAATACATTGCAATATTTTAAATAAATAAATAATTAATTAATTATATGAATTAAAGCCACATTTTTTCATTTACCAAAAACAAAAATGTAACATTACACTGAATGGATTATTTTTTGTGTGCCACACCAAGATTTGGTGTGGCCTCTTCTGGCCAACCCTAAGAAAATTTTCTGGGGGTGCCACTGGTCTTCACACATGAACATCCTTTTATAGGAAAGGTGCAAAGATGTTGTGAGAAATGAATTGTGCAGTGTAGAGAGCTTCAGCGAGGGACACACTTTGTGTATGCATTTTCTAGGCTAAGAATCTGAATAAAAATTTTTGTAATTACTGAAAATATTCTGAATTCCTTTTTTTTCAATTTAGAAATCAAGATATGGACAATTCTTTGAAAACAATAATTCATTGATTTTCTTTTTGGCTTATTCCTTTTATTAATCTGGGGTCGCCACAGCAGAATGATCCGCCAACTTATCCAGCACATGTTTCATGCAGCGAATGCTCTTCCAGCTGCAACCCATGGTGACCACACCCATAGACACTTAATCACACACATGTTTTTTGGACTGTGGAGAAATAATAATAATAATAATATCATTATTATATTGTGTTAAGCCTATGCAAATCGCATGGATGTGAACTTTAAGATAAATAAAACTTTTAAAGTAAAATAAAAATGAAACAGAATTCCATGTGGCATTAGCATTCAGAAACAAATTTGAGCATTTAAGCATCAGGTATTTGCGCTGATCGCATGAATATACAGATCTGTTACCTGAGTGTGGGCGGTCGATCGTTTTTACATACAGATCAAATGAAGGCGCGCCACCCCTGAACGCGCAGGAGCGCGCGGGCAGATTAATGTAGGATTTGAGCACTTGCCTATAAGTAACGGGAAACTGCTGATGGGTGTATGAACGCGCTCTGGAGCCTTTTAACTTAATTGCTAAATGGACTAATGAACCGTAATTCTTATGTTTGCCTCGCTCTGCCTTTTAAAGTCAAAGAAGATGGACTGAAGCAGAAGTACTCGATTGATCCGGCTTAATTTGGCAGCGCTTTGTAATGATCTTGTAATGTTTCTCAATGATGTTCACAATGAGCTGTCAAACTATTAATCCGTAATTTATCGTGCGTTTAAATATACTGGACAGAACATTCTGGAAACGCAAGTTTACCTCAATATTTGACTCGTCTCAAGCAAAAGGTCGTGTTTTATGAGCTTAGCCACGGCTGTCTGTCAATGACAGGTCACCTTTATGCCCATCGACGTCATTTACAAAGGTTAAAATAGCCTTCACCTATTTTGTGTGTTGTCGAACATGAGAAAGTCTTTTTTCAAGCGTTTAAAACGAGCAAAGATCCTGCCCTGGATCAGCAATGTGACTTTATACGGATGCCTGTTCGCCGGTGGGGATTTCGTCCATCAGTGCATCGCGCAAAGGGATGAGATGGATTGGAGACACACGAGGAACGTGGCGATCGTGGCTCTGAGTTTTCAGGGCAACTTCAACTACTTCTGGTTGCGAGCCTTAGAGAGTCGTTTCCCTGGAAGATCGGCCGGGATGGTGTTCCGTAAACTGGTTTTGGACCAAAGTTTTGCCTCACCTTTGGCGACCAGTGTCTTCTACACAGGTGCTGTATGAAGGTCAAATGACAGTCGCTTATTTGCTTGTTCAGTTCAAATTACTCGGCTCTTTGTTTTCACAGGTGTGAGTTTCTTAGAAGGCAAAGAGGACATATTTGAAGACTGGCGAGAAAAGTTCTTTAACACCTATAAGGTAGACCTATTTAACAAACACTTGTACCAACTTCATGATGAACTACTCCTTTCTTGTGAGAATGAGTCATTAATGCTGTCAACTACAGCAAGAATGTTTTTACAAATACTTTACTTTTAATATTATACATATAGCCTACCTACAGCTCTATAAAACAGCAATATTGAAGAATGTCATATTCAATCTGGGTTCCCATTAAATAGTTGTGTGTTTAATAGATGTCTAATGGACATCTAATTGTAGGCAGCTTGGCTCAATTAAAGCTAAACTTGGGCTGTCAGTGAAAATCTAATAGACATCTTAGAATAGCCCCAAACTAGTCGTCAAATAGACAGATTAGACAGACTTTATATGTGTAGTCATTCATTTCTGTAGATTTGATGACTAGTCTAGTTTTGGCCTATTTTTAGACATCTATTAGATTTTCACTGACAGCCCAAATTTAGCCTTATTTTAGCCAAGACGACTATGTTTAGACGCCTATTATACATCTATTAAAAACAAAAATGCTTGCTGGGTTGTAAGAGTGTCATAATTAGTTTAGACCTTCAGTCTAGGCTTAAATTTAAAGTGTGATTATTTTACACTGTTATTTTATTAACTGTTCCTTTTTTGTTTACATTGAAGTCTCATTATGATTTTAAAAATGTAAGGAAGACCACAGCATTTTTAAAGCCTTAGACAGTTAAAATGAAAATGACTGTTTACGGTTGGTGCAATAATAATTTACACCAGCATTAAAGTGCTTTACGATTAAACATGTCAGATAAAATTGTTGTGGTTTTTGTTTATTTTCATTGATATATTTAGTTTGTTTTCAAATGGTGGTCATTTTTTTTGCTCATTTAAGTTACTATGAAATTATTTTGGATGTGTCTAGCGTTTATTGACTAATAATCTAAATATATGTTTACTTTTCAGACTGGATTAATGTACTGGCCATTCATGCAGGTGTGACCCGCCTTCTGTTATACATATATACACAGACAAGAGTGCAGTAAACACTTCTGTGCTTTGCCAACATTTTTTCTCATCTCATTGAAATAGTTTGTTTATACTGACTAATCTGTAATGTCTTGCAGTTCCTGAATTTTGTTCTGATGCCTCTCTACCTGAGGACAGCGTTCATGGGCTGCTCAGCGTTCGTATGGGCCACGTTTTTGTGTTTCTCTCGACAGAGTGGAGATGGGACCGCAGCAGTGGCCTTAGCTTGGGTAATGGCCCCCAAGAAACGGCTTCTACATCGCAGTACAGACGAAGAGAAATAGACACATAGTGGCGTACATATACAACATTGTGCCTTTGCAAAAGGACAGTTAAGTCCCACAATGGTACTATATTGAGTCTGTTGGGTTTATGGATTGTTGCCACTTATGGTTGTATTAAGAATGATAACGGGTACGTGTTTAATTTATATTTATGCTGAAACAACACTATATAGTTGTATGTGATTTAATTTATTAATGGAAGGACGATGAATTGTGACTTTATGTATTTTGCTGTGTGGTGCCCGAAGGGTCTTGTGTCATTGTGCCCCAGGTCATTAGATTGCTATTCAACCCAAATACCTTACTGATTTATTTTTAAAATGATTATAAAAGTTCATGAAGTGTGTTGTATTTTTTTATTTTCTCTTTTCAGAAATGAAGGTGCATTCACTTGAAAGGTTTATATTAGGCTACATGCATTTACTCAAAAGTGATGCAGCTTTTAAAAGATTGGTTTGTATGAAAAAATATATATATATATTAAATTCAACTTTGAAATCTGGACTTTACTAGAACTTCTATGTTAAGCAGCTTTGACACAATCAACACTGTAAAAGTGCTATAGAAATAAACACATTGAATTGAATATTGTAATACATATTATTATATAAACAGTATTTCACAGTTTACACTGCATCTATTAGCTAAATCAGTGGTTGTTTCAGATGAGTGAGGTGTTTAAACATTTAGAATTTGGAACTATGACAGCTTAATGTAGATTTTATGAGATATTGAGGGTGATGCTGGGTAACAGATAAACAGCTTTTCCGGTACTGATTGTCTGTGTTGGATTAGGCAGGATCACATGTTTGCTAATCTTTGAAGGGTAAAAATGTCTGGTGTGCGCTCTCTGTCTGCAATATATGACCTCTGACAAGTAGAGAGAATATTTTTATGATTTTAGCAGATTAGTTTCAAAAATGCCTTTTAGGTAGTACTTTATTTTTATTATGAGTTAAGTAGATTAGTTAGCATGAAAATACTAATAAATACTAATAAAATACTAATAATACTACAAAAATACTATAAAATGTTAAATAATCTTAGATAAAGTTACAACATTTTTACATTAACAAATAATGTTTTAAAAATTGTAGTAAACATGAATCTGAGCTAACATGAACTATAATGAAGAACTGTTTAACTAACATTAACAAAGACACAGATACGGTTACAAAAGTATTGTTCAATGTAAGTAAGAAATAATTGATGATGGAACAAATAATTATTTGAAATTATTGCACACCTGAGATGGTGATGCAGACTTATTATTCAATTTTTGGCTGTTAATTCATATAATATGAAACTGTAATGCCTTCGAATGTTAAACCAGAAAATTAGAATCAAGCATTTACCAGCCCCGTTATGTTTACTTTAATTATTGCAACTTTATGGTGTTTTCCTTTTACATATTGGTTTAGAAAATTATTTTATTTCAGACAAGTTAATAAGGATTTGAATAAAAAATCTAAAGTTGTTTCATTCGGCTGTGTTTTCATAATTGCAATAATTACAAAACCACTTATATTTAATTTTTTAGATGCAATTTCCATGTTAACCTTTTAATTGCATTTATAACAAGTTGAAAGTGGCCATTCCCATTTCTAAATATTCATTCATTCATTCATTTTCCTTTGGCTTAGTCTCTGATTATCAGAGGTCGCCACAGCCGAATAAACCACCAACTATTCCAGCATATATTTTACGCAGTGGATGCCCTTACAATCACAACTCAGTCCTGAGAAACACCCTCTATCATCTACTCACACTCACACACTATGGCTAATTAACCTATAGTCTTTGGACTTTGGGGGAAATGGGACCACCTAGAGGAAACCCAAGCAAACATGGGGAGAACATGCAAACTCCACACAGAAATGCAAACTGACCCAGCTGGGACTCGAACTAGAGACTACTTGCTGCGAGTGCTAACCACTGACCCACTGTGCTACCCATTTTTAAACATTAACACTGCAAAATTCTTGATACTCAGGGCAACTATTTGACCAATGTCTTTTTAGCAGTGTTGGTTTGGCTACTTTCCTATTGAAAATGGGCCACAATGTTGTACCTTGTCCTAATTAGTTGCCCTGTCACCAGGTTGCCCATTGATGGCATCCTTTTCCAAAGTTGCCCGGCAACATTGCTAAAAAAGTCTGCCCTGCAAGTGTAGCATAAGCATCAGCATAAGTCACGACAACATTTTTTTGTTGCTTAACAAAAGTCAATCACAATTCTTCGCTTTTTGTTTGAAGTGACTAATGTAAATTGAAATGACCTATTAAGTTGATTCAACTTAATAGCCTAATTGAAGCTACATTTTCCTTTTCTGCCTACATCTAAACTTTACATTTAGATGGAAAATCTTTTCCTTTACTGTCACAAAATAACTAACCAAATGACGATTTGATTAAACAATAACAAATTAAACATTATAGAAAATAAGCAAGATGGCAGAAAGATTTTGATAGACATAAGATTGTTTACTTATTTAACTATTGCTCACTCACTTTCTTTCCTTCAGTTTATTCCCTTTATCAGGGGTTGGCAACATATTTTCAGAGATAGTTTCCCCATAAATAAAACTTCTGGCATCATCAACACAGCCTTAGCTTTACACAAACTTGCATAGGTATGAGTTAATTTGAAAAATTATGGAGACCAGTATCGATTGACTTCCATAGTATTTGGTGTTTTTTTTTCTACTATGGATGTCAATGGTTACAGGTTTCCAACATTGTTCAAAATATCTTCATTTACAGAAGAAAAAGAAAACCATAAAGGTTTGTCACCACTTGAGAGTGAGCAAAAAGTGTTTTTTTAATTTGGGGTGAAAAGTTTCTTCAACCTCTTAAGGCTCAAGGTGTTTTTTTACAAGCATTTTTTTATTTCTCTTTGTTATTTGGGCTTATTGGAACCTAATTAGAATAAAACCTAAGTATCATCTTTTGATATAATGTGCTTTTAGAGAAAAATGATATCCATATATAAGGACTCGTGGTTTGAATTTAAATAAAACACTTTTCCTGACTGTTTTTTTAATGCATTTATAACATATAATTCTTTTTGAACATGGTTTGACTATCAAGAGAGTGAAAGCAAATGCCCCCTCTCCCCCCCATTTTGGACAGTTAAAAATAGTGTTTGCGACATTCCATATGCTGCAAAACAGTTGTAGGATAACACCATGTCTGTAACAAAATATAAAACATTTAAAGTTTTTTAAATAGCCACTTAAAAGCTAAAATGTGCTGTCCACGTATGTGGCTACTCAAGCCTTGGGAGGTTAATTATTATTTACATTTTATATATATTATCATATTTAATTGGCATTTTATAATTTTTAGCAGCAGCAGTCAAGAAAAATCTTTCATTAAAATTATCCCTACATTATTGAACGACACATATTTAGGACAATTTAAAAAAAAAACTTTTTTGACCCACTTAAAATGTTTACAACTGTATATTGTTGCTTCAATAAATCATAATTTATAGTTATAGCCTACGTTATCACAGAACATTGACCTGTAAGGATCTGTTAGTGTTTTACAAAAGCTCCACAGGTTTACACATCATCATCAACTGAGTGTAGCCTACTGTAAAACTGTAAGGGTGTATTCTTCATACTGTACCTGAAGAACGGCCCTCGGTGTCCTGCATGTATGTGCGTGTGCGTGTGATAGAGAGAGTGTGTACTTATGGTTGACTGTCTCTAGGTGAGTGTGTGAAGACTCTCCCACCGCTCATGCCACTCCCTTCAGGTGAACGGAAAGCTCCTTCCTTCTCGCTGCACGTCTATAAAACAAACCAAAAACAATCCAAACCTCTTCCAACGTCTGCACCCAAACGGCTAACATTTCAAAAACACAAATTCAACATTTCTGAAGGACTAAAAAAAACTATAAAAACAGGCTGGAGATGGAGGCAGCGCCGGGCGGTCTCGGGCGCTGTTCGTGCGCGTTCTGGCTCGCCGTGTCTTTCGACGTGCTCGGACTCATCATATTGTTGCTCGGCGTTTTTGGAGATCTCTTCTTCTATGACTTTTTAATATACGCGGGAGCCATCATCATATTCCTGAGCCTCATCTGGTGGGTTTTCTGGTACACGGGTAATATCGAGGTGCCTCCCGAAGAGCTTGAGGATGATGTGGGCTTGCTGAAAAAGGGTAGGGGTTTGGCTGGAGTGGTCAGGAGGTTCTCCAGTCGCCTCTCCAGCGGCATCAGGAACTCTTTCAGGAGAAATGGGGGACCCAGAGGTCAAGGTGCGACGCCTGGTCAGGGGAAGCACAGAAGAGAAGTGCCAGTGACTCTTGCAATGACCTCTCAGGATAATGTGAGCACTGTTTCTGGGGCAGTGACCGGAGAGACTCAGGCTATATGAACCACCATGTACAGGTTAATAACACAGTCATGTTTTTATTGTTTTTACAACAATTCCAATGTCACTAGTTGATCAATTCATGTTTGACCAAATCAAATATGTCAGATGGTGTCCTAAAAGTGTGTTCCACTCCTTCTTGATGATAATTGTCACATGGAGATTTTAAAAGTATCCACAGAGAGACAGAATGCATGTACAGTTGTCCTGAAAGTGTGTTTTATTCTCTTACTCATTGTAATATTTGTCACATGGAGATTTAAAAATCATCCATAGAGAGAAAGAAAACATGTCAAGTTGACCTGAAAGTGTGCTTTGCCTCTTAATCATGATCATATTTGTCACACAGACATTTAAAAATTATCCATAGAGAGAAAGAAAATGTGTAAGCGAAATGACTTTGAGGAAGTATTTGCATAAGTAAAGACAGATCACTCGGTTAAACATCAACCATGAAACCTTATAGCTCAACGAAGGACAACAGTAATGTAAAATACAACAGATGTACTGTATAGGCCTATTAATATTTATGAGACAGATTCATCCTGACAATGTATATTGTGAATATTCTTCTTATAATTTAATAGAACAGAATATAATAGATTTATTATATATAAGAGATGCGTTGACAGGCTGTTTAGCAGTCCGCAAGGTTTTTTAAGGACAAACACAAATAGTTGCAAATAAAAATTAACAAGAAGAAAGGTAATGCAACACAACGGCTAACTCATAATATGGGTATGATTTACACACTGGTATTACTAAGTTACAACATGAAAGACAATAAAGTAAAATAAGGGATTTATAAATTGTGAATAAAGTGTGTATGAAAGTATAAAAATGGCTTGTTTTCATACAGAGAGACCTTTTGAAAACAGCAATAAGCTTTATAAATAAAATGTTCTTGTTTTATTTTAACAGGCTACAGAAGAGGATAATCAACCATGACAATGCCTAAGCAGAGTTTTATTTTTTTTTCTCTTGTTGAAATATGATTTTATTTTTTTGATATTGTTGTTTTTATCACAAGTGTTTACAATTGTGTATTATGTAAAATACTCTTTTGTTGATTTGTTTTGTGCTTTGTACTCTATTTTGAAATTATGCATTGACAAGAGCAGCAATAAATGATTATGTATTTTCCTACATTTATTTGTGTGTTTTATAGGCCTTAGTCTATGGAGCCCGGTCAGTCTCAAAAATAATACATTTACAAAATAAAAAAACATGCATACACAACACAATTCACATTTACAAAATCCAATTTGTAAACACACAATTTGTGATTTCAAAAGCCAAAATCAAAAAAAATGTTCGCCAAATGAATTGGATTTGTGTATTTATGAATCTTGTTTTGAATTTATGAATTCGATTTGCATATTTTGTAATTTACTAATTGTGTATTTATGAATCGTGTTTTGGGCGATGCGGTGGCGCAGAAGGTAGTGCTGTTGCCTCACAGCAAGAAGGTCGCTGGTTTGAGCCTCGGCTGGGTCAGTTGGCGTTTCTGTGTGGAGTTTGCATGTTCTCCCTGCGTTAGCGTGGGTTTACTTCGGGTGGTCCTGCTTTCCCCCACATTCCAAAGACATGTGGTACAGGTGCATTGGGTAGGGTAAATTGTTCGTAGTGTATGAGTGTGAATGAGTGTGTATGGATGTTTCCCAGAGATGGGTTGCAGCTGGAAGGGCATGCGCTGCGTAAAACATGTGCTGGATAAGTTGGCGGTTCGTTCAGGATTAATAAAAGGACTAAGCCGAGAAGAAAATAAATGTATGAATCGTGTTTTGAATTTATGCATTGGATTTGCATATTTTAGAATTTACGAATTCAATTTACGAATTGATTTTATGTTTTTTTTTAATCGTCTTTTGAACATACAAACTGCATTTTGTGAATGTGAGCTTCGTTTTGGATGTATTGGTTCCATATAAGTCTGACATGGGTTTCAAACAACAAGCGATCACAACCCGGACATGTTTTAGTGTCCTGCTTTTATTGAATCTCAAACATTTCTACTGTACAACCTTTGGACAGTTAGAAGTGCTATTAGCTTTGCTTCCTCTTATCTTTGTTTGCTCATACCAATTTAGAACCAACGGGTGTAAATGAACAGGATGGGTGGCAGACAGTTTGATGTTTAACTCTACGACAGCCCTCGATGTTTCGCAACAGTTTACATATATTTATGTTAAGCTTTGGGTGTTTTAGCTTTATTTCTCAGTAGGTGGTTCATGTCTTTTATGTGATTTTACATGTGTTCATACATGGCATCACTTGTTGAAAATTGCACACTTAAGCTACATAAAGCAACTGTAGATGTGTTTACTGAGAAAGCAGGTTTCTTAATGAACTTTGATATATAGAACTGGGCATGGGACGATAACTGGTTTTAAGGTTTACCACGGTTTGAAAAAGTCAAGATTTTAAAACCACTAAAATTTACTGTTTTACTGTTCCTAAGGATTTCAAGTTATTTTAATGTATTTTTTATGTGTTGTAAGAAAATCAGTGTTTTTAAATCTAATATAGCTAGCAGAAGTCAATGATTTATTTAAACTATTTAGCCTGACATGTTTACCTTTCCAAAATATTTTAAATGTGAATTGTAAATTGAAGAAATGTCAAATTAAATACTGTATATTGTGTTTAAAATGGAAAAATGTGCTACTTTTACTAAGACATTAAAAAGTGAAATATTCTAGAGCTGTAATCAAAATACCTTGATATGATTTTTATCCAAGGTTATCATATAGTCACAAACTTATACCGGCCCATGCCTGTATAGAACTCTCAAATCAGCATTCTAGGGTGAAACAAAAACAAGATTTCACACAACCCAAAGTATAAAAAAAAGGAATTATATGTAAATTGTTTTGTGACATTAATTTTGTGAAAAAAAATAAATAAACAAATGCCACGAGTCTGAAATAGAAAACATTTGGTTATGAAAATTCTTAACATTGACAATGTTTTTTGTTACTACATTCACTCATTTTCTCTTTGGCTTTGTCCCTTTATTAATCCGGGGTCGCCACAGCGGAGTGAACCGCCTGTTTTTTGTTACTTCATTTTATTAAAACAGGCTAATTATATTTAAATTTTTACTTTTAACTTATGTGAGATTTATATATTTTAAGTCAGTTAACATATTGTGAGTGGAAAAGAATTGTGAAGTTAATTTGATTCAACCTAAATAAATAAATAGTACAAATATTTGTATAGGGATCCACCATATAACCTATAATTGATCTCTATCTAATCTTATATAGAGAAAGTACAATATTATATTCATTCATTTTCTTTTCAGCTTAGTCTCTTTATTAATCAGGGATCGCCACAGCGGAATGAACTACCAACTCATCCAGCATATGTTTTACACAACGGATGCCCTTCCAGCTGCAACCCATCACTGGGAAACACTCATAAACTCTTGCATTCACACACAGACACAGCCAATTTAGCTTACCCAATTCACCTTTAGCGCATGTCTTTGGACTGTGGGGGAAACTTGGAGCACCCGGATGAAGCCCACGCCAACACGGGGAGAACATGTAAACTCCACACAGAAATGCCAACTGACCCTGCTGATGCTCGAACCAGCGACCTTTTTGCTGTGAAGTTATCATGCTACCCACTGTGCCAAAGTGTTGTAAAGTGTTACCATATTCACTTTATCATAGACAAATCGTAAATGTTAACACTCAATTTTGTAATATACGTAGGCAACCTTTTGCCATCTGTCTGTCCACCAAGGAGCCCCGTGATGAACAATATTATTGTAAGCAAAGCAAGACAACATCAAGTCATCATTACACTTCAAACCACAAGGTGGCAGAACCTTTCTTTAACACAACCTCCATTTCTGTAACACAACTGAACTAAACCGGCTGCTTCCGTAACAACAAAACAGAGCTTCCGGTTGGCGTATCGCGGCATGGTCACGCATGTGACAGCTACATTATGCGTATAATGCTTAATTTAGGTATATATTTATTTGATTAAATACTGTTTGGTAAGTGCCGATTAATTACCTCGCGTAATTAATTGTAATAACAACGAGCAGTCGTTAAAGATCTTCGCACATCATATATGCTGTTGTTTATATTTACGTTATGTGTGTATTTGTATAGGCAGTGTTTACATAATAAACTGATAAACGGATACATTTGACAGCTGTTAGTTGTCGTTGACAATATTGTCATATTGTTTTATCTGCTTTCAGAACATTGTGTTTCTCATACATAATGGAGATTGAAGGCAGAGATTTCATCAATACACCACCATTGAAAACGGTGCGCTTTGGAGGCACAGTTGCCAATACTTTGGCTAAACTACAAAAGGTGCGTTAGACTAACTTAAATTATAAAAAACATTACAACGTATGAGTATTACTATCTGTAATACATGCCCTGACATGTTCTGATTCAGGGCGACACAAGCGACTATGAGCTGATAAAACATCAACTCTCAGACCCGGATATTAAGGCGAGTCTTATTTTTATTCACTCTTTCGGTCTTAAAATGAAGTTCAGGACTGTTTAGTTTCAATTCAGTAGCAGTGTATGTCAATGTTTTAATTTTCATGTTATCAGTTATTGTCAATAATGCTGTTATTTAGCTCTGTTGAGTTCAGTGTTAAGTCAATTTCAAGTAGTTGGAATAATTATTTTAAAAGTCATATTTTTTTCCTTAAGGTGCACTTAGATAAACCCACTCACAAATATTGAACTAAAGTTGGTTTTATATTCGCACATACAGACTTTCACCTTAATAATATAATTTCAGAAAAGTAGTCTTTCCAAATTCTAAACAGGAAAACCATATTAGCAACCAAAGACTACCCAAGTACAACACTATTCACAGTCAATCAAATAGTGCTAATGTTGTTTTGAAGGCATTCTTGCATGCAATTTCAGACCGAATATTCAAAGTAGCTTGTCACAAATTGTCACTGTTTAAAAAGGAATGAATGTGTGAATATAAAACCAACTTTACCTCATTCTCACAAATCAGTATGAGAGCAATTCTATGCAAATGTCAACCTTGCCATGAAAATAAAAGTTTCCAGCAAAATAGCAAACATTTTTTTTTTATGTAGGCTTGTATTGTACAGTACTGTAAAAATACTTCAATGTCTTTGTCAATGTTTTCAAACAATTATATTTGATTTATTAAAGTCACACAAGTGCCACTTTTACATTGGTCACATCCAGAACAGAAAGATAACAAAGCTTTTTCCTCATAAATGTAAAATAAAATAAAATCAATCATTTTTGTTCTATGGAGAGACAACTCTTAGCATTTTCATTAGCATGTTGCAATATTTCTTTAACTTTTCTACAAAGTATGTTGTATACTGTAAACTCGCAAACTTTTTTAGTCACATCCATGTTTATTTTCCTTATTTAAAATATAAAATATGTTTACAGATTGATATTTTTCTGATCCCATAACTCATGTGGTTGGTTGATTTGGAAATTATAAACAGATGTTTTAATATATGTCATAGGTCTCAAACTCAATTCATGGATTTCCACAGCTCTGCACAGTTTTGCTTTAACCCTGATCAAACACAGATGATCCAACTAATGAAGGTGTTCATGACTCTTTTGAACACCTCAATTATTTGGATCTCCTGTGTTTTATCAGGATTTGAGAAAAACTATGCAGAGCTGTGGCCATCCAGGAATTGAGTTTGAGACCTATGGTATATATAGATATATACATATATACTTTCTACATGAATTTATGTTTTGAAGTTTTAGATGATTTTGAGATGACTTCAAATGTCACATCCATAACGCTGGAATTGCTCATAAGTGATTCATTGATAAATCGACTGAATCAGAATGAATACTGGAGGCTGTTAATAAATTTCTGTTTTCATTGTCGTGCTTATCTCATTGCAGGATGCTCAAATTATCAACTGGTTGCAGGAATTTAGGACATGTGTCACTCAGCTTGGCAAAGATCACGAGCAATTAGTATATGTTGTTTTGGTGAGTGAAAGACTAATCTGTCTAAAGTTATATTTCAAAGCTATCAGGTCTCTAATGCAGCAAATATTTCCTGATACAGAAACTGCCGTGGCTTGGTCGCAGTCAGGCTGTGGTGGAAGAATATTTGGCTTTTCTGAGTAACCTGGTGTCGGCACAGACAGTTTATCTCAGAGCTTGTCTTCGAATGGTCGTCACTAATTTTTCACCGAGTAAGATTTATTATGATTTCTTGTTAGCACTTCACTGCTTTCACATTGTATAACATCATGTAAAAATCATGTTTATTTTCCTTTTTTCGCAGAGAGAATCAGAATCCAAGAAGGAAATGTGGATATTTCAGATTCTGATGATGAAGATGAAAGTTTGTAGACTTTTTTGTGATATTAATTATGTGTGATTTGTGACAGTTTCTTTAAGGCAAGTCATTTCACTCGGCGGCCGTCTTTCAAATGCCTCTCGTTTAGTATGCTCGGGCATTCTTATTGCATGGAGAAGCATCAAATTCTCTAAAATTGTTTGCCTAGCTTACTATTGAATTTCATATTAGAAATCACCAATAAAAGTAAACAACAACTGTCCTTTTAGTTTCATTTTTAAACATTCAAATTACACAAACTCTGCAGAAACTCATGTCTGGTCCAATCCCCTCTCCCGGAATATTGTCAGTCCATAGCGATTGGTGATTGGCTTCTGTACTTGAAGGAACGCTTTATTCGCCATATAGTGATCAATGATGGCTCCTTGCCATATTGACCGTTACACTTTTCCCTATTCAAAAAGACACGAGTGACATGTCTTGTGTATCCTGTAGTCTTTGTTTGTGATCACTGGTGTTTTGACTGTTAATTTTGTTGATGTACCATTTTATACATTTTAATGGTCTACCCTTATACTTTAGTCAGAATATATGAGAGTTTGTTGTTTGGCTAAAAAATTTTGCTGCTATTATTGATTTTTTGATTATTGATTATTCAATCTCATCGCAATATTTTGAGATAAATAATCATTGAGCAGTATTAATTTACTATTATATTATATCATTATATTGTATTGTGCTATATTATATTAAATTATATTGTTCATTATGAATAGTGGTATATTGTCTTATAAATAGTTTGTTAGCTGTTAACTACTCTTTCTCTCTATAGACTGTTAGCATTAATGAAATAAGAGCAGAGGGTCACTAATCCACCTTCTGTTTCACACAGTAATTAATTTTCTTTTCACATTTATGCAGATCTGCCAAGGACATTTGATAATTGTCATCAAGCTTTACAGCTTATCGCAAGATATGTTCCTTCGTAAGTGTCCTACAAAACCCCCAAAGCTTTTTTATTTTTGTTTTAGTAGATAAATACCTATCTTTTAACTTACAAACACTTTTGCTTGCTCTGTCAGAACCAGTCGGTTCCTGATGCCAATCCTCACTGACAAGTTT